>NW_017731404.1:2793564-2809030 GCF_001890085.2 Hipposideros armiger
TTTTTTGGTTGTCACAGATCAAAAGTGCTAATGGTATCTAGCAGGTAGAGGCCAGGGAGTATGCTAACATCCTATAATCCCAGGACAGCCTCCTACAACCAAGATTTATCTGACCCCAAATTTCAATAGTGCCTGAATTCAGAAACCAGGTGTATAGGTAATATGATTTCAAGGCCATATTGGCATCTACCTAATTTTTTTAAATAGTAAAGTACTTCTAATAAAACTTTAAGTCTTAAATCACAATCAAATCCTCTTATCTTCTCCAAGGGAGCCTTGTGAATGTCCCTGCAACTAAATCTAAGCTCTTCATTCTGGTCCTTTCTTCAAAGATTACACAATCTCATATTCACTCCTTGGGTTGATGTGAGTAATTTCTTTGCTTCCTCTGCCGATGTGAGAAAGATAACATTTTAGTGACTGTTCTTTTAATCTTTCTTCCGTGAATAGCATAACTTTTACGTAACTGAGATCAATTTGAAAAGACAATTTGGAGTTGTTTATTCCACTGAACAGGATCCCCTAAGCCTTTCCCGCCGCATTAAAACGCACACATTGTAAATGTGTCTTGTAATTTTTCACTCTGTATATGAACTTTTCATTTACTTAACCAATCCCTGTTAAACATTTGAGTTGTTTGTCTTTAGCATACATAATATTTCGGTGAACATCCAGCCCAAATTTTGGATTTCTTCCCTTAAGGCCTCAGGTCCTGAGTCTTTCTGAAATGAATGTCAGTGCTTCCCGAATTCACAGCCCTTCGAGAGCTTTTTTTCAAATACTGTCTTAATTCCTTTTTGTGGGCTGTTATGCAAAACATGAACCTCAGCAATGTGAATGGTCAAGCTGAATCGGTTAAGCTCATAAAGATGCTTATCAGGATGCTCGCAGATTTCGTAACTGGACAGGAGAAATGTATAGATTTTCAAAAACAAGTCGAAGGTCCAATTGATTGAACAATTTTTCTGCTTCCATTTCATTCCCTTTTTGAGCAGTTCTGATTCACTCGTTACTGAAACATTTCTGTATTGAGCACCCATAACCTTTCCTAAAAGTTTTTCTCTTCCTTTTTAAATTTGTAAACATTTTTTTGGCTATCTACCAGACACAAATCCTGCCTCCCCCTCTCAAAGAAAGTGCCTATTCTGAACTTTGTCTTTAAAAAATACCACTGAGAAGCCATTTCTGTAAATTTCTCCACAAGCGTTCTTTATTATAACAAACCGTTAAGAGCTAAAAGCCCAGCACACAGGAGAGTTTACTGTCATAAATATCTATCCATCTTTGTAATATAAATTATAATTGAAAATAAACTTGTCAGAGGACTCTATCCAACACACAAAAACGTGAGACAGTTAGAGTGAGGCAATTAAGAATGTTAATTGGCACTGAGAGAAAAGCAAAAGACGGTCATTGTTAAGATAACTGGTCCATAAACACTTAAATGGATTTTGTGAAGGGGAAGAAAGGATCATCTTTTGACCATGAAAGGGAATATAAAATGTTCTTTTCTTTGTTTTAACGTGTGGAGAGATTTTAACTTCTTTTCTCAGCTCAGACTCCCAAATAAACAAATGACTTGGCCCTAGTCTGGTGGGAATTACAAAGAGACCCAGATGAGGCACCGAAATGGCGGGAAAAGAGGAAAATCCAAGAGAGCAGACAAAAGCAGAGGACAGCAGCAGCTAAAGACGAAAAATAAGGGGGGTGGGGTGGGGGTGGGGGTGATACATGCAGGGGAGTAAATAAAGATACCCAAAGAGGAGGTCTTAAACTACTAGGAAACAGAACGAGAATTAAGCACAGGGAAGAACAAAGTTTTCGTTCATTTTTCACTGTCCAGGTGATCTGAGAGTTGATTTCTTAAATCCCGCAGCCTATAGACAAGCACAGGAAGATAGGGCCCCGTGTGGGTCTGGCCTTTGCAATTTCCATCCAGATTGTCTCAATCTCTCTATGCCTTGTTTTCCTCCCCAGTAAATGGGGAGACTAATCTCCATTGGTGGCATTGCCAAGAAAATTAGATATGATTTGCCTCAAGTCTCTGGCATATAATTGGTGTTCAGGAAACAGCTATAGTTATACAAATTGTTGCAGGCTACAGTAGAATATTTATCTAAGGTTTCTCGTAATATTAAGTAGACTCCCAACATACATGATAGTTTGGGGGTTCAGTTATTGTGTTTACTGGGTCATTCATTCATTCATTCATTCAATGAGTCATTATTTCATCCACTATGTGCCAAACCTTGAGCGACGTGCTGAGAATTTCAGGATGAAAACCCCAAGCGCTCACAATGCAAATAAAAGCTGTTGTTACCTCTTCCTTCCTTCCTTCCATTGATGTTAAATGTCATATCGCAGAAGCACCTCATCAGATAGATACCCAAATCACTACTAGGACATATCAAAGATATAAAGAATAACTCAAAATGGGTGACTAGTAGAATGCTGAAGAAAGTCTTAATTGTCCTGCGCCAAAAACATCTAAGAGTTGAATTAGTTAGATAACGGTTCATCTTAATATGGCTGCTAAGACAACAGTAGTAAGACAGCCTGCTCCGTTCACCCCCGCCATCTTTTGAAGAGCACTGCTATTTGTCTAGTGAGATGAAAAGCTGTTCGGGGGAGGGGGGGATTTGTGCAGAGGAATCACGTATTTTTCCTTAGGTTTTAGAAGGAGAACTCTAAATGCTATGATAGATTGTGGCTCAAGGGAGAAGTGTAGCTATGGGAAGGGCAGGGAAGATGCCGCCGCAATGGTCCAGAAGGGTGATGAAGGAGGCATGGACCAAGGTGGAGGTGGTGGGGGTGGGACAGGTGCTTGGATTGGGAAATATATGGTGATCGCGTGGCTTACAGGCCTTGTTAAGAGCTTGGATGTGGGTGTGAAAAAGGGAGGCCAAGAGTGACTCCTAGATTTCTGACCTGAGCACCTGGAAGGATGTGAGGGCCATGTACAGAAATAGGGAAGGCTGTGGGAGAAATCAATTTGGCGGCAAGGGTGCTTCGTTACTCATTTGGGACTTGTTGTATTTGAGACGTCGGTCTTGGCCTTCGAGTGGAAAAGTCAAATCAGGAGTTGGATAGACCAGTCTGAAGTTCAGCAGTCTGGTGACATCAGCGTAAGATGGTGTTTGAAACCTTGAGACTGGCTGGGATCCTCTAGCCAGTGAAGGGAGATAAGGAAGAAAGAAATACAAAGTGAGGCCTGGGGAACTCGGAGTTTCAAGGAGGGCAGTTAAGGAGGAGCCTACACAGGTAGCCGAGAAGGAGCAGCTAGTGAATCAGAAAGGCCGAGAGACAGCCATCCACAAGCCCAGTCAGGAAAGTGCTTCATTGGGAGAGAGGGGTCCACTGTCTGAGCAGGATGTGGCTGTTTCGAGGAAGGCGAGCACTGGGACCTGACCGTGGGGCTAGGCAACAGAGAGATGGCTGGTCATCAAAAGAGACTCCAGCAGGGCCATAAGGGCGAAAGCTGATTGGAGAGGGTTGAAAAAGAGTGGAAGGAAGGCCGTGGCAAGTAGGGTCAACTCTTTTGAAGATGTTTCATGGTTAATGAGGGGGAGGAGGAGGGTAGGGCGGGAAGGAGCGCTTCAGAGGGAATGTGAGCTGTTTCCGCAGGTGTTGGATGCTAGGAAGGCTCCAAGGGAAGGGGAGTCATTGCTAATGGCGGAGAGAAAAGGAACGATTACAGAGCAATGATCTTAAGAAGGTGGGAAGGGGTGGGGAGCTAGCCTATGACACAGTGACATACAGCTCATCCAGAGCAGTAGGGAAGGAGAGTGCGTGTCAAGACAAGTAAGTAGGTCTAGCTTGTGTGGAGCATGGGTGGGGGTCCTCCACCGACTGCATCTACTGTGTCACCGAAATTAGCAATAAGAGTAAGGAAGGGAGAGGATGCTGAGTGTTGGAGGAGAGAAAGGGGTGAAATACTCTTCCAGGAGACAAGGAGAATGAATGGAAGCGGGGAGTGCTGTGGGGCGGGGGCTGGGCCCACATGGATGGCCATGCATTTAAAGAGGAGCCAGTTCGCATGGTTGTGTGTGTTTTTCCCAGCTTTCTTCAGCTGTTCAGGTGCAGGTGCAGAATGGGCTAAAAGTTGGACTTGCCCCAGGATGGGGTTTGGCCAAGCAGGTCAACAGAGAAAGAAAAGAGCAAAAGAGTTCAGGGAGAATGTGAGGGAATATAATGATGGAGCAGAGAGCCCAAGCCTGGTAAGGAGGCAGGGGGCGAAGAAGATTGAAACAATGACAGAGTCAGTATAAGTGGAGGCTCTGGGAAGGTCAAGGAATTGGTGGACTTGGGGTCCCACAGAAACTGAGCAGAAAAATACTGGGCAGTGGTCGGAGGGAGAGCTTGACCTTGAGGTGGTGGAGGCGATGTCATCATTGGAAATGAGGAGAGTAAGAGTGCGGGTGGTGTGTGCTAAGATGTGTGTGGACAAGGTGCCTGATGGAGAGGTGGTTGAGGCCCTGAGAGGCCAGGGAACCCAAAGGACTGTCTTCAGAGATATGGAAATCATCAAGAATCATGTGAGTAGCACCTCCCCAGCCCAGTATGACAATCAACATCTCCAGACATCGCCACATGTCCCCTGGAGATGGGGGCAAAATTACTCCTGGCTGAGGACCTCTGCTCTAGGCGGTCCACCGCCCATGGGGACACTAAGACATGAAGTACGTCAACAGCTGCCAGTCCTGTGTTCTTATGTGCCTGGGCCATGCCACCCGGAGCACTCCCCTCCCCAGGTTTCAACAAGTCCCCTAGGAGCCACCGTCCTTCGCCAGAGGCCCTGGGTAATAACAAGGCTAACAAGGCTTATTTTATTTTATTTTTTTAACTTTACTGGGGAACTGTGTATTTTTCCCAGGACCCATCAGCTCCAAGTCAAGTTGTTGTCCTTCAATCTTAGTTGTGGAGGGCGCAGCTCAGCTCCAAGTCCAGTTGCAGTTTTTAATCTAATAGTTGCAGGAGACGCAGCCCACCATCCCATGCAGGAGTCAAACCGGCAATTCTGTTGTTCAGAGCACGCGCTCTAATCAACTGAGCCACCCAACGGGCCCAAGGCTTATTTTTGACCCAACTGAAAGAGCTCTTCAAAGGATCAGAGATCATGTATATGCTGCCACTCAGGAAAATAAAAGCAAGAGGACCACAAGAATCGTGATAAATGTCATCACAAACATAAAATGTTCTCATAAATATTTATTGTACAAATATAAAATACGTATCCCGTCAATCAATATTTTGGACTGAACCACGGTGCACCACCCGTGTCCTAGGTGGGAGCATTTTACAGGTACTGTATCCCTCACGAGTCTCCTTATAGCACCACAGCGATGGTCCTTATTCAACAGCTCTTTCCTGAGTACCTACTGTGTGCCAGGCACTGAGACCCACCGTGCACCCCCATCATCACTAGCTCCATTTACCCTGCTCTATTGTTCTTACAGAAGACAATTTTTATACCTGCCAACGCATGATTTGCGCATTTATTTGTCTCATCCACTAGAACCGCAGAAGCGGGGGTTTGGGGGCCGTTTCTTTCACTCCTGGATCCCAGCCTTTCAGCGGGGCTTGCCTCCCCTCAGGGATCCCCATGGGATTTTCTGAGAAGGCTCCTGAACCTCCAAAGAAAAGTCTGGGTGGAGAAAGAACTTAGGAAGACACTGGTTTATAGATGGTTTAGGACTGGCAGGAGCAGAGACTTGCCTGGGGAGAAAGTCCTCAGCAAGCCGTGTGACAAGATGCCTCTCCGAGGAACCGGGCATTGGATGGTGCTGCTGGGCAGTGGTGAGTAACGCCCAGGGGTTGAGGAATGGCTCACGGAGGGATGCTCTCCCGAAGGAAGGCAGGACTTGCCTACACTCCTTAGTATCTTGATGCTGCAAGAGACTGAGATAAGGGCTGGAGAACATGCTTATTGGATTTAGAGATAAGGGCAGGGAGGCCAGGGAGAGCTCTTGGTTGCTTGTGCCAGGACTGTTTCCATGGAGAGTGGAGGCTGAAGTGAGGGGAATGGAGGAAATGGTGGCATGAGCCTGTTGATAAGTGAAGCCATTAAGGAAAGAGATGGGACAGTAGCCAGAGGGGAATGGGGAACAAGGGAGGATGTTTTTTGTTTTTTGTTTTCTTAAAGATGGGAGAGGCTTGAAATGCTGGGGAGAAGGATATGATTCAAAAGGAAAGCTTGAGTATATGAGAGGGAGAAACTTCTGAGATGGCAGGAGAGGCTGGCGACAGCACTGGCCTTAAGTAGAAGGACACCAACGGGAGATAAAGAAGCGACAGATAATGGGCAAAGCCAGAGAACGTCCAGAGAAATGCCCCCGGATGGTCCACTCTGCTCCGCCACCAGCCCTATGGCCTTTTCTCAAGTCCTCCAGCTGCCGCCTGCCTCTGCCTCGCCTTCCCCTCTACCTGGAACGTGTGGCTGCAGAGATCCACGTGCCTTGGCCTCTGCTTCACCTGGTCTCTGCACGTGTGTCCCTTTTTCAGAGACCTTCCCTGACCTCCCGTGGGTCACGGCGACCTCCTGCATCAAGGTCCCGGTGATCACGAGCATCGTGCCCTTGTTCTGCCTGATTGTCTCTGCATGGCACAAGTTGGCACTGTATTACGCATTTTGCATTTATCTCTTCATCATCTGTCCCCCCTCATTAGAATTTAAGCTCCATATTCAACTTGCCTAGTTCAGGCTTGGCTGTATTCCCACCTCCTAGTCCAGCGCCAGGCAGACAGTAGATGCTCAAGAATTGTTTGTGAACGAATGAATGGATCTCGGGATAAGCAAGGTCACCTATCTGGTTGGGCAAGTTGGGGTTGTCCCCTTCTGATGAAGTCCCCTTCCTGTGCAAGGATGTGAATGAGATGGAGACTTGGAGTGTGGGGATGGGGTGGGGAAGAGCTAGTCAGATATTTGAGGACGTGTGAGATGTGGTGGGGGAGAAAGTGACGAGTGGGTTTCATCTGGGGTTGTGCCTCTGGGGTTTGGAAGTTTGGAAGGGTCTTGACAGGAGTGTTTTTCCAAGGAAAGACCCTGCAAGCCAGACAAGGAAGGGGGAGAAATAGCAGTGGCTGGTTTGGCAGAAATATCAGAAAATCTCAGAGTAAGCAACAGAGGAAGAAGAGGGTAGGTGGTACCTCCTGTTTTACCATTTTACAGGTGAGAAAACAAAGGCACTGAAAGGTAAAGCGGCCTTCCAGGTTCCCACAGCTGGGCAGTGACAATTGGCATTTGAACCCAAATCGGCCATATTGCATATCCAGGCTCATCAACAATATAGGAAGTACGTAGTCTTGCCATGGCTTCAAGGCAAGATCTTAGGCCAGTCACTCAAGGATTCTGGTTTCTGAGCATCCCAAGGTGGGGTTTTAGGTGTGTCCCAAGGTGGGAAAAAAAATCTCTTTCTAGGATTTCAGCACTTGGAGATCCCTTTGTCATGCTAGTATTCCAATATTATCCTTCTGTTTCCTCCCCACTGGCCTCTGTGATTTTATCCCTTTACTGCTTCTGCTTGAGGTCTGTGGGGCGTGGCTGGCAAAAAAAATCTCAGCTGGATGCTTATTGTTGCTCAATATGTCAGGTGACTTAATATCACAATTGGTTGATAACTGTTTCTTGGTCAAAGCTTTTGAGCCCTTTACATGTGTAAAAGAAGCTCTTCTTTAAGACTGCGGATTTTTAACCTGAGGTCCAAGGTCTGGGGAGGGGACCACAAACCCTTTGTGGCCCTGTAACAAATTTTGTGCAAACCTGCATATTCTTCTTAGAGGGAAGGAGTGACAGCTCCCATCAAAATATTCACGACCTTCCCACTTTCAGCCTCCAAGTCTCCAGCCGCTTCTTTGGAGACCTTCTCCCACATCACAGGGGCTTCGCACCTCCCTGCCCAAGACCCTCTGCCTTCCTTAATCTTGTCAGTGACTCCAAGATGCCCTGCTCAGGCACCTTGCCTTCAGTCCTGTCCCCGTTTCCTCTCCCATTGGGTCCGGCTCCCTCACCCATGGCCCTAGCATTTATCATGGTTACAATTTCGCTTTATTTGTGAGGTCATCTGACCAAGACCTCTCTTCTTCTCGAGACTGCAGACGCCACCTGACTAGCGGGCACATCTTTTCACCCAGCGTTGTTCCCTCACTGCCTGGGATAGTGTCAGGCACTTAGCAGGGACCCCCAAGCTATGGCCGTTGGGCAGACCTGTGCCTCAGAACCGTGGCTCAGCCTGAGCTCCAGAGCTGAAGACTGAGGTTGAAAATATACCATCGGTTTCCACTTATTGACTACCCAGTCCCATGCCCTCCACATATGCTATGCCCTAAACTGTTGTTCCAAGAATACCTTTCATTTATTGCATTGGTATTGTACAGAGGTTAAGAGTGCCCTCTGGAATCAGACTGCCTGGGCTCTACCTGCCATCTATGTGGCCCCAGTCAAGTTGGTTCTGCTCCCCGTGAGCTTCACTTACCCATCTGGAAAATGGGGACAATAACACACGCATTATACATCTATTAGGATAATGAATGCGATTATTCCATGCACAAGGCTAGAACCATGCTTGACATATGGTGTGTACTCAAATTAGCTACTCTTTTCACATGCCAGGCTTTGCACTAAGCTTTTAGTGATTTTCACGCTGAGCCCCTAGAGATTATCAGGAGCATGCATTTTTATTGCGGTCTGAGGAAGCTCGGATCAGAGGTTGTTTGCAGAATGTCCAAACAAAGCGTAGGAATCTTTCTTCACCGATGCATTTCCAATGGGCCAAATTCAGTTTTTAAAGAGCAGTAAATACTTGCAAGAGATGGACGGCAGGCGGGGGATGAAGGAATAGAACTTCTCAGGATCCAGTGACAGCTTGGACATCTTGGGAGCCGCGCGGGTGAGGGGATGAGTTTATTGGCTTCCATGTCAAAAGCCCTGCGGGTCAGGAGGTGTGCCTCGGGTCCTGAAGTCAGCTAAGAGCGGATCTTTGGCAGGATTTGTCTGTCATGCACATTTGCTGAAACATCTTGGCTTCATTACCTTTATGAGTTTTAAAAGCATGTAAAATATTTTATGTGGTTCTTGCAAAAAGGGTAGCAACATAAATAACCAGCAGAGATAGGGTGATTTTCAAGAAATGGGGGGGATCTGTTGACTCGCGAGTGGACATCCTGAGTGTGCAAAATATTCTATTTGCGTTTCTAGATTCACTGTTCATTTTCTCTTCCCTGCTCTGTGCCCAGGAGGCTGACCTGTGGGGATGCATTTACTGGCTCCTGTGACATCTGGGTTTTTGTTGGCTTCAGTCAATGGGGAGCAGGGGCTGGAGTTGGGAGGTTGAGGGAGAGTGAGGTTGGGGAACTGACTCCCTGGCCCGGCCATGGTTTGGCCAGGACACAGCCCCTGTGGGGTGACCCACTGCTACAGCTCTTACCAGGTCCTGGTAACTACTCCCTCGTTTTGAGTTTTCAGAGCTAGAGGAGGCAATGGCCATCTGAGGTTGGTAGCCCCAGGGTGCTTCCCCGCCCCTACTGGTTTGTCTCCACCCTGCCTGCTCCGTTGTCAACACCCGTGAAACTCTCTTCAGTAACCCTGGTTGAGCCTTCTAATTCTTGCCTTGAATGGACCCACCTATTGGTATCATGTTATGGTTAGAGGTCAAAATCTTACAGGAGCTTGAGCCTTGTAAGCCACTGCGGTGGCTTTCTGTCCCAGTGGGAAGGTAATCCTTCCAGGTTCAAAGTTGTAGCCAATAGTTAATATCTGTGAGCTGCCTTTTACATAGGAGGTACTAGAGATGCAAGCTGTACGGGATTTTGACTGTCCAGAAAACATCTATTTTAGCACAGGAGATAGGCAACTCAGCAAGGAGTCATAATGTAGGAGGAACATGGTTAGGAGTTGAGGGTGCTGGCATTCAAGTTTTCCAGAGCTGCTGTGACAAGCTGGGTGGCATGTATCGTCTCAGTTCTGGAGGCTAGAAGTTCAAGATCAAGATGGCGGCAGGGTTGGTTCCTCCTGAGGGCTGTGAGGGAAGGATCCGTTCCAGGCCTCTCTCCTTGGCTTGTAGATGGCCATCTTCTCCCTGTGTCTCTTCACATAGTTTTCCCCCTATTGTGTCTGTCTCTGTCTAAACCATCTTCTCCCTGTGTCTCTTCACATTGTTTTCCCTCTATGTGTCTGTCTCTGTCTAAATTTCCCCCAAATCACATCAGCCATATTGGTTAGGGCCCGCCCTAATGACCTCATTTTAACTTCATTACCTCAGTAAAGATTCTATTTCCAAATAGGGTCACCTTCTGCGGTACTGGAGGGAGGGCTACAACATATCTTTTTTTTTTAAGAGAATTTAACCTGTAACAGAGCCCAGCATACACGGGTTCAAATCTAAGCCGGGTCATCGTGGACAAATTATGTAAACTGCTCAGTGCTTCTACTGTCATCATCTAAAACATGGAGATAATATTGCCATAATCACTTCGCAGGATGATGGTGAGGATGCTGTGAAATAATGTGTGGGAGAATGCATCAAGAGTATGCCTGGCATGTGACAAATGTTGAATAAGTGTGGGCTATTAGTACTATTAATGCTCCAGTGTTATACTTCTAGCTGCCATCTCCATTTGGATGTCTACAGGCATCTCAAATTTCCCCCACCCAATTGGCTCATTTTCCAATCTTACCCAACATGGAACATGGCACCCCAACAATCTTACCCATCATGGAACATGGCACCCCAACAATCTTACCCATCATGGAAAATGGCACCCCAACACCCCAGTTGCTCAAGTTATTCATGATTCTCTTGTCTCATCCTCCGCATTTCACTCCATCACTGAGCCTCACTCCATTGCTTGTCCATCTAAGGACAGTTTATAGTCTGAATCCATTCACTTCTTTCCATCTCTGTTAGTTAGATCTCAGAACAAGCACCATCATGCTCTCTTAGACAATATTTTTTTAATTAGTTTCAGCTGTACAACACAGTGCAATAGTTATACTTTTTACCCCTCAAAGTGACAACCCCTCCCCCAATCCACCACCCCACTCCTCCCCGCCCCATATCATACATATCTATTACAATTCCACTGACTCCACTCCCACACTATACTCCACATCCTGTGACTGTATATATATTAAATTATAGTTGACATACAATATTATTCAATGTCAGCTTCAGGTGTACAGTGCAGTGATCAAGCCTCTACCCCATCCATGAAGTGGTCTCCCTAACAAGACGTGACCATCAGACACCCTACAAAATATTTACAACATTATTGATTATATTCCACAAACTGTCTTTCATATCCCTGTGGCAATATTGTAGTTACCTATTTATGCTGTCTAATACCTTCCTTTCTCTCTCATCCTCACCCCCCCTCAACTAGCAACCATCAGTTTTTCCTCTGTATCTCTGAGACTATTTCTGTTTACTTTGCTTGTTCATTCAGTTTTTTAGATTCCACATATAAGTGAGATCATATGGTATTTGTCTTTCTCCAACTGACTTATTTCACTTAACATAATAGTCTCTAGGTCCATCCATATCGTTGCAAATGGTACAATTTCATTCTTCTTAATAGCGGAGTAATACTCCATTATATAAATGTACCACAGTTTCTTAATCCTGTCATCTACCGATGGGCATTTCAGTTGTTTCCAAGTCTTGGCTACTGTAAATAGTGCTGCGATAAACATAGGGGTGCATATATTTTTTCGAATTAGCGTCTTGGGTTTCTCTGGATAGATACCCAAGAGTGGAACTGCTGGGTCATATGGTAATTTCATTTCCAGTTTTTTGAGATACCGCCATACTGATTTCCATAATGGCTGCACCAATCTGCAGTCCCACCAATAGTGCACCAGGGTTCCCTTTTCCCCACAGCCTCGCCAGCACTTGTTGTTTGTTGATTTATTGATGATAGGCATTCTGACCAGAGTGAGGTGGTATCTCATTGTGGTTTTAATTTGCATTTCTCTAATGATTAGGGAGGTTGACCATTTTTTCATATGCCTGTTGGCCACCTGTATGTTGGACAATCTCTTGAACAAAGCAGTGACTGCTGAACTGGTACCCCTGCTTATGCTCCCTCCTCTAGAAATCCCCCTCTATCGAGGAGCCCAAGGAATCTTTTATTTATTTATTATTTTTTTAAGTTTAAGGTGTTACTGTGATATTTACATATTGTAATATGATTGTCATTGTAGTGATATTTATCACATGACATAATCACAGTACGGTATTACTGTCTATATTCATTATACTAGGCATTAGCTCTCTATGGTTTGTTTAGAACTCATTACAACTTTGTGCCCTTAAACACCATCAGTTTTATCCACCCCCATTTCCTGGTAACCACTATTTTACTCTCTTGTTTTTTACAAGTTTGACTTTTTTAGACTCCACCTATAAGTGATATCACATGATACTTGTATTTCTCTGACTTATATTGCTTAGCATAATGTGCTCAAGGTCCATCCAAATGGTAGGTTATCCTTTTTCAGGGCTGAATAATATTCCATGTGTATATTCCTTTCTTTGATCCATTCGTCTCTTGATAGGTGCTGTTTCCATAGCTTGGCTATTGTGAATAATGCTTTGATAAACACAGGAGTGCAGACATCTTCTCAAAATCCTGTTTTCACATCCTTTGGGTAAATACCTAGAAATGGAATAGCTGGAGCATACGGGAGATGCAGTTTTCATTTCTTTGAGGAAACTCCCTATTGTTTTCCATAGTGGTTGGATCAATTTACATTCCCACCAACAAAGTATAAAGGTTACAAAGGGGACTTTTAAAAGCATACATCATGTCTTGCCCTGCTTAAAGCTCCTGATGGTTTTCTACTGAAATTAGAATGAACTCTATATGCCCTTGGTCTGGATTTGCAGGTCCTCCCAGTGAGTTGGTCTCTGTTGGACTCTCCAACATCACTTCCCACCATTCTGCCCCTTGGTCACTCCATTCCAGCCACATGGGCCTGCTGGCACTTCCTCCAGCCTAACGAGCAGATCCAGCCTCAGGGCCTTTGCACGTGCTGTTCCCATCACCTGGAAAGCCCCTCCCAGAACTTAAGCTTTCTCCCCACTTCATTTGAGTTTTTGCTCAAACATGACCTTCTCTTAGACTGTGTTGGTTCCCCTGCTCCTTTGACTCTTTTTTTTTTCTTAAAGATTTTATTGGGGAATTGGGGGAAGGGAACAGTGTTGAGGAATCGGGGAAGGGGAACAGACAAGTTGCCGTCCTTTTGTTCTTCTCTCTAGTTGTGGAGGACGTCACTTCAGTGGCCGATGTTGGTATTAGCATTGCGCTTTTCCAGGCTGAGGCAGATCGGTCGCCGGTCACTGGACGGCCGCTCACGGTGGCTCACAGCAGCTCACACCGGCTGCCGGCCCCTCACACTGGCTGCCAGCCACTCACGGTAGTTTACGGCAGCCCACTGTAGCCTACACCATTGCTGGCGACTCACAGCAGCCCATCTCCAGGTTGAGCTGTTGTTCACCATCTTAGCAGTAGAGAGCGCAGTGTCACTGGCCGAACCAGGACCCGAACCGGGGCCCTGCTGCTCAGAGCTGGCGTCTCAAGCCAACTCTTATCAAATGCACCACTCTGCTGGCCCTCCTTTGACTCTTAATTGAATCATTTTATAGTATTGTCCTCATAGCATTTATCACTCTCCAGAATTTTCATATTTAGGCACTTGTTCGTTGATCTATGGTCTGCCTCTCATTAGAATACAGTCTCTCTATCTGACAGTAGGGAACTCCCTTGCTCACTGCTGAACTAGAACAGCGGCCGGCACGTAAGAGGCATTGAGTAACTGTGTGGAGGGAAAACTAATGCAAAATGACGGGCGCTCCTCTTCTCCCTCCTCCTCCCCGACACCTGAACAAAAAAACCGCTAGCAGAGGAAAGAACCAGCTGTCAAGATTCCTGCTTTGGAAAGATGGCTAGAGGCTGGGAATCCAGGCCGGGCCCAGAGTGGGTAAGCACTGGCTCCTTATAACAGCAGTATCCATCCCACGGTGTAAGCGTGGGTGGGCTGGGGTAGCAGATCCATTCAGGGTGGGGGTCGGGGGCATTGCGAGGTGTTTAAGCCTGTCAATAATAATAATAAAAAAAAGTGACCGCTGCTTTGTATCTGCAGCTACTCAAGGGAAATAAAGCCGTTTGCTTATAAAGAATTTCCATAAACATTTCTGAGGATGTGTATTAGGGGTAATCTTGGGATGTGCATTAAACTAAACAGGGTAGTATAAACACAGGAACAGGCTGAAACAGGGAGAATAAATGGCCCAGGTTTGCCCTGGCCCGGTGGCCTTAGGCAACTTGTGCAGCCTGCAGAAACCCGGGGTCTCCAGTTCTGTATTTAAAGAAAGCAGAGGCAAAGAGGGGGAGCCGTGGGGCGGCCCCACCACTGGCAGATTCTTGCACAATCTCTGGAATTAAGCATATGTTTTTTTTTTCTTTCTTCTAACACTTAATGCTTTGGATTCCTGGGATCATTTATGTGGAACTACTTAGAAGTGGTAAAAGTAACAAGGACACGTGGCAGCACTAGGGGCATGCTCTGCACCAGGACAGTTCTAAAAGCTCATGTCATCCTCCCAAAACCGCTGCTGGGAAGATGACACTGTTGTCTCCATTTCACAGATGCGGACACAGGTTCAGAGACGTGGCATGCCTTGTTGAAGGTCCCCAAGCTCAATGGAGCTGGGGTTGGGGCCCCAGAGCCTCAGCTCTTCAGAGAGGGTTCTCTACTGAAGGAAGAAAAAATAATGCCGATATTAGCATCTGCCTTTTGTCAAGAAACCTTGGGCTTTACTTCGAGGAGCCTCCAGGGCGCACAGTGGAACCGATCCCCATGCCTCCATTCATGCTTTCCTCATTGGTTTGTGCAAGAAGACTCTTTTCTAAAATGAATTATTTATTTATGTCCTCAATACACGAATGCGTTAGCGAATTTAAAAGGTTCAGAAGGGCGTGACAGCGAAAGAAATTCTCCCTCTCCCCCTGCCACAGCCATCCCACCCTCCCTCCCCCCAGGGCCCTCTGGGATCAGTGTCCTCGGGTCTCCTTTGGGAGTGAGTCTGCACAGGCAGCAAACACGCACATGTGTACACACGCACATGCCTTTCTGTTTACGCACTGTCTTGCTTCTTGCTTTTTTCATTTAACAATGTATTTTGGAGTCTATTCCATAGCCTCACCTACAGACCAACTCCATTCTTTTTAATGGCTGTGTAGTATTTCACCACATGGATAGACTGCAATGAGTGTCATCAGAACCCTTAACCTACCTCTAAGTATTTAAGCTGTTTCTAGTATTTTGTGAGAATGAAGAATGTTTTGGGTGTGTGGTTGGGGGAGTATTATGTGTAATTTTGTACGTATGTATGTGTGCATATAATTTCAGACATGTGTAAGTATATCTATGGGATCAATATACAGGACTATTTTATTTTATTATTTTTTT
>NW_017731404.1:2810655-2830311 GCF_001890085.2 Hipposideros armiger
CATGGGCTACCGTGTGTAGCCAGCAGCCAGCGTGAGCGGCCAGCAGCCGCAGTGAGCGGCCGTCCAGAAGCCGGCGACTGGCCTCGCCCGGGAAGAGCGCAATGATGGTGCCAACTTGGGCCAGTGAAGCAACGTCCTCCACAACTAGACTGAAGAGCAAAAGGACAGCAACTTGTCTGTTCCCATCCCCCCAATTCCCCAATAAAAATCTTAAAAAAAAATAAAAAAGCAATACAAAAATAAATGGTTAAACAATAGAAAATGGAGAAAAGCTTCAGGAAGGCAAAGGCAACGTGTCCCGAAATTTTAAAACAGCAGAACCTTGCTTTTGATGTAAAGCTCGATTGTAGAACTAAATCAGCTGACAAGCAGGTCAGAGCAGGACTGAAACATTGATGAGTCTGTCCTTCTATTGCCTTTTTTACGTGGAAATTATCTTCATCAACAGTAGTCAGTTAGCTTTTCCCCCTTTTCTCTCACTTACTGGAATAACCTATTTCACAGTCTTGGCACATTAAAAGCTAATGGCTCCTTCAAATGTTCTGGCAGGAACTGTAAATGGCAGAGACACAGGGCTCTAGAAAGGCTGAATATCGATATTATCACCAATGTTTCGTTGATTGTAATGTCTATTTCCTGGGAGACTAGGGTCAGAGAAGCTGTCACCAAGTTAGCCTGAGGCTGCTCAACCCTGAAGTCAAAACATCTGGGAGAAAGGTTAACTCAAAGATCTGTTTTTTTCCACATATCTGGATCCATTCACTCAACAACTATTTACTGAGCCCCCACCATATGTCCGGGCCAATGCAGAAGACCAGAGTGAGGCAAGGAGGGTGTCTAGGGCACAAAACATAAAGAGCCTCCTTTGCCACATCCTCATCATCCCCACACCATGCCAGGTACTGAGGGTACAGCAGTGAACAAAAACAAATGGGAAAAGAAAAGAAAAGCTGGACAAAGGGTGAAGGCTTCACATTGTAGGGCTGGATATTTGGTGCTCACTCGGTTCTGTTAGAAACAGAAGGTTTTGCCCACCCCTCACCCTGAAGTTACTAAATGATCATCCCTGCGGTCCTGCTTTGGTTGATTCCTCACTCTGCATCCCCAGGTTGTCCTCTGGGGCTCAGGACCATGGAACACCCTACATCCTGGATGCTTACCAATGCCTGGTGCTATAGATGCATCGACCAAGCTAATCTCTGTAATACCCCATGAGGTGGGACCCTTGATTATAACCATCTTTCCATGCTGAGGTCATAGTTAGTCTGTAACTTGGGAGAAGTCACCCACAGAGAAGACCGGCCAAGACCAGATTCGAATGTGGGGTGAATCGAATGACCCTCGAGTGGGTGCCCTTCACCACGCCACACTGTTCCTTATGATTGGTTGAATCTAGTTGACTTCTCTGCAGGTGGGCTGGTGTCAACATACTGCCTTGAAATGTAGGCAGGGGCTGTTCTTTCTCCCTGACAAGACTCAGTCACCCCAGGTGACTCCCGAGGTGCCATGATTACCCTCCATCCTACCTTCTGGTTCAGCTGCAGAGATAGGTTCTAGCTTAGCTTTCTGGCCCCTTCCAATGACCCCAACCCATTCTGCCCCAATCTGTCACCTCATCCTTCAACATCTTCATCAAATCAGTTCAGCCACCATGTGAAAAGCAATATTAACAGCCAACAGGCCCTGAGTTCTCCCTTCTTCCCTTCCTTTGGACAACAAAATTATTCCTTGACTACCTATTATATGCCAAACGCTGTGGTTCACACAGGGACACAACAATAAACAGAAGCAGACACGGAACATGTCCTCATGGAACCCGTGGCCTAGTGGAGGGAGACGAATATCAATCACATCATCACTGTCAAATGTGTAGAGAGATACCACTACGCTCTGGGGTAACTGGTATGAAGAAGAGGTTCAGGGTGCTACTGGGAGAGTTAGGGTTAGTCCAAGGGGACTTCTCTGAGGAAGGGACCTCTGAGATGAAACCTGTAGGAAGAGGCAATGGGTGAAGTGAGCAGGCAGCAGAGCGGAGCTGGGTGAGTAAAAGGAACTGCAGCCCCTGGTGCTGGAGGGTGCTGAGTGAGGAGGAGGGGCCAGCGATGAGGCTGGAGAAGAAAATGGAGGCCTACTTGGGAAAGGCCTTGAGTCCAGCCTGAAAGGGTTGATGGGAGCAATGGAGGTGCAAATGAATGGATTCAAGATGCAGCCTGGGGATTTGGTGATGGGGTGAATGAGGGGCGAGCAGGGGACGAGGGACCCCTGGCCTCGGTGTGAGCGACCAGAGCAACTACAGGTCCTGCAGTGAACTTCCTGAATTTGAACCACCCTCCGCTCCCTTGCACAGGTGAGAATGACATAGAAGTCTGTACACTGAAGAAAGGACTTTGTGATCCTATTTGTGTTTCTCTATGCTAATTCAAATGCCCGATGGAAACTTTTTTTTTTTTAGCTGGGCCATCCTGCCACCTGTTGGCAGCTCAGCGGCAGCTCAGCTCAGGCCCATGTGGGAATCGAACCGGCAACCTGCTGCTCAGAGCTCATACTCTTGAGTGAGCTCTTAATCAACTGAGCCACTCGGCCAGCCCTTCGATGGAAACATTGTTTTGGCCAGTGAAGTGAATTAGGTTGAGAAATTAGATCCTCCTTTCCTTTTCCTCTCAAGCCTGTTATTTTCTCCAAAGACACACTATCGCTCAGTGCCAGGGTAGGATAATAAACTGAACAGAAACAAGTCTCATGTCACTCAAAGCTTCATTTCATTAGCAAATAAAAACTGCTCCTGACACCACCACGGATCCAATTGAATCAATTTGGAAAGATCTCAGAGGATTCCCAGGTTCAAAATCCATTAGAGCGACTTTTCTTTCATAAGCGTTTATAGTACCAATATGTACACAACATACATTAGGCTTGCATGGCCTGATCCATATCATCTTCCCAAATGACCTGGCTTGGGAAAAAGTGAGCTGCAGAACAGTAAGTAGGTATGATCTCATTTATGTACAAACAAAACAAAACAAAGCAAAACCAAAAAAGCACCCAAACTCAGCAGCGCTGGCATCATCTGGGAGCCTATTAGAAACCGGGACTCTCCGATTCCGCCCCAGATACACTGAATCAGAACCTGCATTTTAACACATCCACAGGGAACGTCAGCACAGAAAAATCTGACTAACATACTGTAACCTTTTGTACACAAACACTTATGTGTGTATTGTATCTATCTGTGTATATATCTAGACAGACATAGGCATAGAAAGAGATACAGTTGACCCCCCTTAGCCTCAGGTTCCACGTCTGTGGATTCAACCAACCTCAGGCAGAAAATATTTGAAAAAAAATCACCCTGTTGCTGACGTGCAACTATGTAGTTAGGCCTGGGATGGCTGTGTCTGTTCTGAACATGTACAGACTGTTTTTTGCTTGTCCTCATTCGCTACACAATACAGTGTAACGACTATTTACATGGCACTTACATTGTAGTTGGTATTACAATAGAAATAATCTAGAGCCGGTTTAAAGTGTACAGAACTGTGTGTGTAGGTGATACACAAACCCTGCACCGTTTAATTTAAGAGAATTGAGCTTCTGAAGATTTTGCTATCCAAGGGGGCTCCTGGAACCAATCCCCCATGTAGATACCAAGGGATGATTGTATATGAAAGGAAATATTAAATGCATAGAAAGGTCTGGAGTTCTATGCACTAACCGCTCACAGTGGTTAATGTTGAGAAGGAGAATGTGGTGATAAGGACTGGGGGGTTGGAAATTCAGGGGGGAGTTTCACATGTTACCCTACATCCTTCTGGATGGTTTACTTATTGGTTTAATCTACAGGGGGAACCTGTTCATGCATATACTTGGGTATCTTAAAGTTAAATATTAAGGCAGTGTAAAACTGATGGCACGGAAAGCTAGCCTTGTAAATAACATGGGCATCCCAAGTCCTTCCTCTCCACAAATGGGCTAATAAACTCTTTGACCTACCAATTCCACTTGGAGAGACGCGCCCTTCGGAATCACTCACACATGCGTGAAATGATGTCCGACCGAGATGAGTCCAAGGAGCACTGTTTGTAATCGCAAAAGATCAAAGAGAACCAACACGCCCCTCCATTGGGAGCGGTTAAATAGATTAAGGCACTCTTAACAGTGGAGCACTATGTAGCCATAGAAAAGACTGATGAGCTCCACAGGTACCGGGATGGAGCAATGGCCGAAATCCACGGGTCACGCGAGGAGGAAAAGGAGGAAGGCGTGCCAAACGATTTGCAAGTTACGTTAACGCTGGGTAAAAAGGCGGGTGAGGAGGGAAGGGCAACGAAGCATCGATTTATACTGTTTCTGCGTGCACACTGTCTCTCGAATATCATCCAAAATAAAGTAGTAGCGGTCACTATGAGAAGGGAAGGGGGTGGGGGGGCTGCAGGGCAGCAGTTAAGAGACTTTTCCCTGTCGGTTAGACTGTGATTTTCAAACCACTTGGAAGCATTACCTATTCAAAACTTGCCAGAAACAAGAGCAAAACAAAACAAACAGAAGCCTCTAGGGTTCTCTTGACTCCTCTGAGAATCCTAACTCCTGGGAACTACATCTGGGGAACTCATTGTGAACCTAATAACCCAGGGGCTTGGTTTCCCATGAAAAGAAGGCAGCTTTTCATGGAAGGCCGGGGACATTCTCCATCCTAAGGGGACATGCACACATCCCCCAATGCTCCCTTTATTGCCAGTTTGTCATTTTATGTGGCTCAGTTTTTTTCTTAAAAGTCCCACCAGCTGTCTTGAGAGCACCCAAAATAAAAATTCCTGTCATTTTGCTTTTTAAAGCATCCCCTCCCAACTGTCCCATTAAAACAAAAAATCATAAAGATTTTATTCTAGGAAAAAAGGGAATAGGAAATAGCTGGTTTCATCCCTGCATGCTCCCGCCTGAAATAAAATGAAATAAAAATGAAAGTGAACAGCAGACAAGGGAAATCCGTCAAAATTAGAACATTTCATGTTGTCTCCAGGGCTGGTGGGGAGAAACAGGTCCCTGGGAACCCACAGTCCCACCCAGGGAAATAGAATTTTTGAAAAAGTGGGCCATGCTTATTACCAAAAAACCTGTCGTTTACATAGTATAGAAGCCAGAAATACCTCTTGTTGACTAGCAATTTCCTTATCTTTCTCATGCTTTCCTGAGATCTGAATTACTACCTGGAGAAAAAGAAGAAAGGACAAGACAGAAAATAATGCTTGTTTAGGTCAATATAATCAGCTAAGGAAGGCCTCCTAGAAGGAGCATAATTCACTGGGTCCCAGTTTATAGAGGGAATCCCCAAACAAAGGACTTTTGTGAAGGGATCAGTCCTGAGCCCACCATAACTTCGCATACAATGGGACAGCTCAATGAAAGAAGCTTGCCAGGGCCCGATGGTTATAGAGGAGCACCCAAGGGGGGGGGGAAGAGGGAATAAACATCTGGAATGTTCCAAACTATCTTCCTACTTAGCATTCATGAATGCAAGAAAGGTTTCTTATCAGCTTGAGTCCCACCCATTTTTCAAAACAAGAAGCTTCTGCCATTTTCTTGTGCATCTGTTACTGGGTCAAGAGAGGTCTTTGCTTGGCTCCAGGAGATTTGTGAATGCATATAAATACTTTTTCAGTGACGACTTTAACAAATGTTTCAATGAATGTCTCATCGTTTATGTTAAATGACCAGGTAAAATAAACAACCCTTTCCATTTTGTTATAGATACGCTACTATATACAATATATAATTATATCTATGAAATATATACTATACATGCAATTTTTGAAATGTTCAAAAATCAAACGTGCAACTATTGATTTGTTAACACAGACTATTTTGCTCTTGGGACTGAATGACTCCTAAAAAATAAGTTCAGTTCAGTGGCAGGTGCCAGTTAGCATGATACATTTTGTAGCCATTTATGAATTTTGTATTTTTCTTTGGCTCATGCAACACCCCTAGAACCTTGAGTCTAGTGCCTCACTAGCCTGTAATACTATTCCTGAAAGTTTAGGCAATGAAGCCCTCAGCTTTCTAATGAAACTGAACTCTGCTTGCTGTCTAATTCCATTTGCTAAGTCATCTTAAAGCACATTTCTGATTTCTCATTGTCATTCTGCCTCTTGTAGCCTGAGGAGATGAGGGCGAGGCTCAGAGGGGTGGGGGCTTGTGTCCAGGTGTGGCAATTAATCTTCAAATATTTCTTAATCTTCCACTGTATGCAAACGCCCTGCATGCAAATACTCTATGTGATAAAAAGAAATATAAACCAAAATCTCTTTAGGAGATTGCAAATGAATATTGTAGATTAGGCTCACAGGCTGTATAGGAAAAGATTCTTGACCCCTAGGCATTATAAGAAAAATGCAAATATAAATTACTATAAGCTATCTCCCCCCCCCCCATTTATCAGAATAGCAGATATTCAAGTCTGATAGCACTGTTTTTGCAAGGTCTGGGGCCACAGGGCCTCTCATACCTGGCCTTGGTGGGTGGGAATTAAATTGATTCAACCTCCTTAAGGGGAGCGGGGAGCATTTGGCAACATTTACTAAAGTAAAAGATGTATATATCCTTTGACCTAACAATTATTCTGCTGGAAATTTATCAGACAGGCCCACTGCTGAACACATGACAAATGATGTATGTACAAGGAAATACACTGCAACATCGTATATAAAAGCTAAATAATGGAAACAACCAAAATGTCCATTAGAGGAAACTGTCAAAATAAGTTATGGTCATCTATAATATGGCATTGTATTTCTGCAGCTGGAGGCAGCTGTGTTTGTACTGATACTGAATATTGTATGCACGGTGGAGTGAAATGAAAAAGCAAGCTGCCCAACTGTGCCTCGGATGCTACCAACTCGATTGAGTGTAAAAAAAAAAATTAGATTGAACCATGCGAAAGTGCCGATATTAGACCATTTTTGACATATAAACACAACTGGCTATGATTCCATATAATGTGTATATATATTTTTTTACTTAAACGTTTGATTTTGAGGTACACGTAGGTTCACGTTCAGCTAGAAGAATAATACAGAGAGGGCTCACATACTCCTTCCCTAGTTCCCATATTGGTAACATCTTATAAACCTTTAGTACAATATCACAGCCAGGATGTTGACATTGAAACAGTTAAGCTACAAACATTTCCATCACCACCAGGACCCCTTATGTTGCCTTTTCATAGCCAAACCCCTTTCCCACCCCCCAACTCCGTCCCTCCCCCCTCCTTCCCCGAAACACTAACCTATTCTCTATTTCTATAGCTTTGTCATTCAAGGGCATCCCATTAATGGAATCATATAGTATATAACCTTTTGGGGTTGGCTTTTTTCCTGCATGTAATTCTCTGGAGATTCATCCAGGTTATTGAGTGGATCAGCGGCTTGTTACTTTTTATTGCTGAGTTGCACTCCATGCCATGCAGTAGCCCACTTGAACCATCCGTCTGTTGAAGAAACATCTGTTTTGTTTCCAGTTTGGGCCCAGAGTGAACAGAGCTGCTGGAAACGCTCATGTACAGATTTTTGTGTGAACGTTACGTTTTCAGTTCTCTGGGATAAATGACCAAGGGTGTGATGGCTGGGTTTGATGCTGGGTGCATGTGCAGTTTTCTGAGAAACTGCCAAACTTGTTTTCTGGGGCGGCTATAACAGTTGACATTCCTACCGACCTTATACAGGTAAACTAGGTTTTCCATATCCTCACTGGCACTGGGTGTTGTTACTATCTTTTTTGGGGGGGGGGGGATTCTGATAGGTGTGTGATATTTCCTTATGATCTTATTTTGCATTTCCCGGATAGGCAACAATGCCACACACCTTTTCATGTGCTTATTTGCCCTTTGTGTATCCTCTTAGGTGAAATCGCCGTGTCTTTTGCCCATTTTTTAATGGGGATGTTTATTTTGCTGTTGAGTTTTGAGACTTCTTTCTATTGTATATCCCATCACCACCAGGACTCTGCATGTTGGATACTGCTCCTTTGTTGGGTACGTGATTTGCAAATATTTTTTACAGGCTGGAGCTTATCTTTTTCGTCATCTTTTTTTTTTTTTTTTAAGATTTTTATTGGGGAATTTGGGGGATGGGAACAGTGCTGGGGAATTGGGGGAAGGGGAACAGCCAAGTTGCTGTCGTTTTGTTCTTCAGTCTAGTTGTGGAAGACGTTGCTTCACTGGCCCAAGTTCTATCATTGCCTGCTGGCCGCTCACGCTGGCTGCTGGCCGCTCACGCTGGCTGCTGGCTACACACGGTAGCCCATGGCAACCCACTGCCACTGGGGCTGCAGCCTACGCCGTCGCCGGCAACTCACAGCAGCCCAGCTCCAGGTTGAGCTGTTGTTCAGCATCTTAGCTGTGGAGGGCAGTGTCACTGGCCCTCATATGTGGGATCCGAACCCGGGCCCTCTGGCATCCCAAGCCAGTTCTTAACCTTCGCGCCACTGGGCTGGCCCCTTTTTCTTCATCTTAATAGGGTCTTTCACAGAGCAAAAGCCTTTACTTTCAAGGATGTCCAATTTAGCACTTTGTCCTTTTATGGACTGTGCTTTTGGTGTCAAGTATAAGAACTCTTCGCCTAGCCCTCGAAACAAACAGATCTTCTCTGTTTGTTTCTGTAAGTTTGACCATTTATATTATTTCCCAAACATGCTCTCCAGAGCATCCAAAGATAAAGGCAGAGCTGGCAACGGGGGATATAGAGGGGCTCAGGTTTGGCCAACTCCGGTCACTGGTCGAGAGAGACAATTTGTCCACTTGCGTCATGGAGGATGAGAGAGCATATGTGATGTTGAGAAGAAATGATTTCTGAAGGTGTTCAGGCCTCAATTTTTCTTCCTCTTTGACCTTGTACTTTGCAAT
This sequence comes from Hipposideros armiger, assembly GCF_001890085.2. Taxonomy (NCBI): domain Eukaryota; kingdom Metazoa; phylum Chordata; class Mammalia; order Chiroptera; family Hipposideridae; genus Hipposideros; species Hipposideros armiger. The sequence goes on from NW_017731404.1 coordinate 2,819,552, forward strand.
TACTATAAATTGTTCCCAAAAAAACCAAAAACCCCAATGAGTTCCCTTTAGGGAAATAATTCAGACATCCTCTCCATATTATTAGCAAGCAACAGAGTGTAGAATTTCAAAGGACAAAGGTGTTTTCCACTCATCATCTTGATATCAGTGGTAGGAACTGAATAATAATTATAATTAACGATAATAATCATCTCTTTGTCCAAGATGTCCCAAATATCACACCAAGCACCTTCCATCCATTTTCACTGTGTGCTCAAAGAAATCCTAGGTACTATGAGTTTTACTTTCCCTTTTATAGCTGAAGGTCATGAAGGCTCTGAGCGGTACAAAGTTGCCTGCAAATGTGACAGGCCTGTCTGTAGTGGAGAAGAATGGAATTTTGCATCCTAGAGCAATAAAGCAGGGCTCTTAAACCTTTTCAGGTTCAGAGATGCCTTTGAAAATCAGACCTGAATGGTATCCACAGAATTTAGTATTTGTGCTAGGACAACTGGATATCCATATGGAAATGCATGGAACTTTCCCTCACACATACACAAAAATTAACTCAAAATGGATCAGAGACCTAATCGTAAGAGCTAAAACCATAACAATCTTAGGAGAAAACATAGGGGTACATCTTCACGACCTTGGATTTGGCAATGAATTCTTACATATGACACAAGAACCATGAGCAACAAAAGAAAGAATAAATCATGAGCAAGCAAGGAAAAAAATAAGATAAATTGGACTTCATCACAATTAAAAACTTTGGGGCCTCAAAGGACATAATCAAGAAAGTGAAAAGACAACCCCTAGAATGTGAGAAAATAATTGCAACTCATATATCTGATACAGGGTCTAGCATCCAAACACTATAAAGAACTCTTACAATTCAACAACCAAAAGATAAATAACCCAGCCGAAATATGGGCAAAGGACTTTCCTAGGCATTTTCCCAAAGAATATCTACAAATGACCAGCAAGCACATGAGAAGATGGTCAGCATCATTAGTCACCAGGGAATTGGAAATCCAAAGCAGGATGAGATACCGCTTCATACCCAGTCAAATAGCTATACATCAACAAATCATGGAAATGAGAAATAATAAGTGTGGGTGAGGATACGGAAACACTGGAACCCTCATACATTGCTGGTGGGAATGTAAAATGGTGCAGTTAGCTATGAAAAACAGTTTGGTGGTTCCTCAAAAAACTAAGCACAGAATTATTCTATGATCCAGCAATTCCACTTCTAAGATATACTCAAAAGAATTGAAAACAGGCATTCAAATTCATGTGCACACATGTGCGGAGCAGCACAATTCACAACAGCCCAACGCTGTAAACAACCCAAATGCTCATCAGCTAACACATGGATGAACAAAGTGAGCTCTATAAATATGATGGACTATTACTCAGCCATAAAAAAAGAATGAAGTGCTGATACACGCTACACTGTGGATGAATCTCGAAAACATCACCCTAAGAGAAAGAAGCCAGGCATAAAAAAGTCACGTGTTTTACGATTCCCTTCTACGCAATACACAGAGCAGGTAAATTCACAGAGACAGGATTGGTGGTTGTCAGGATTTTTGGTGGGGCGGAGGAATTCAGAGCCATTCTTTAATGGGTAACGGGGTTTTCTTTTCAAGGGATGAAAACCTTTCCGTACTAGATAGAGGTGGTAGTTACACAATATTGTGAAAGTTGTGGATTGTTCCCTTTCACAAGGTGAATTTTAAGTTATATGAATTTCACATCAATTTAAAAAATGAGCATTTGAGTCCAGGGGTTTGCAGATCAGCTGCCCTTAGCCATGATTTTACTGTAGACAGCGCAGGGATGAAACAGGGAAGAGCAAAATGGGCACCGCCCCTTTAGGAAAGATATGAATGTTTATTTGATGCTAATCTCTCAGGTCACTTGGCTTCTGGCACCAAAGAGCACTGGACTTGGAGCCCGAAGAACCAGTATTTCCCAACATTTGACCTTGAGCGAGAGACGCTTGGACAACTGAGCTTTGAACTCGTCCTCTGTTTCAGGGAGGCAGCCCCATTCCATTGGACAGTTGTGGGGACTGGGGGAAGTAATGGACATGTGCACGCTGGCCTGTTCCTTCTTTTTCAAATTCCACAGGTAATCAGGGTTCAGAAGGGCTGCAAGCAGCGGGGGAAAGTCAGCCCCGGGGTCTGAGAGTCACTAAAGAACTGGTCAGCTCTGTCCACTTCATCCAGGACCTGGGCCTGATGGGGAAGCCATCAAATTGGCCTTTGCCATCAAAGAAGACAAAAAAAGGCTTTTGGGCTCAGGAACCATCCACTCGTTTTGGCGTCGGCAGATGCATCTATGAGAGCTGAGTCGTAAAGGACAGCCCAGCCAGGCTCCCTGTGCTCACAAGGGCTCTGCCAGGATGGAGCGAACCCTGGCCCTTGATGACAATCCGACATCTGATAAGAAACTGTTCAGATGTGACAGAGAACGCATGCATTTTAACAGCCCAGAGAGGCGGAATTATCACAGAGTGGTGTAAAAGGGACAAAATTATTTCGGATAAACCATGAAGGAATTTTATTACCCAGTGACGTTATAAATCAACTTCTCTGTAAATGCAATAAAACAATTGTTTAGTCTGCATGATTCATACCACAAACCTTAGCATTCTGGGTTTTGATCTTATTGCCGCAATAAACTGTCTAGACAGCAATTAACAAACTGCTTTTTCTTCAGATGTTTGGAGTGCCAGTACAGCGGGAATCAGCACTTAGAAATGCAGGGGCTTCTTCCTGGCTCCTATTAATTATCAGGGTGGGGTGAGTGGGGACAGACCCGAAATCTTGTCAGAATTTGTCTCCTAGAAGGGTCCTCTTTTGAGTGCCACGCTTCACCACAGAATGCAGGTTTATAACTGGCAGGCTATCTAAATATTCAGGTTTTTCTTAAACTTGGCTAGTGATTTTAGTGTCCCTTTAGAGAGACGTGGCCAGAATTAACTTTTGAAAAGTGAGTAGCATGAAAAGTAAGCTGGATGCCTCAGATTCTGTGGGACGATAGAGACTATATTTGAACGGTGGTCATCTTTATCTATTGTGGGTTCCCTACGGGGCAGGTGCCTGGCACACTATTTAAGTCAGTCTCCACAAGAGTCCTACGAGGGGTGCAGCTGAGGATGCCAAAACCCTGAAAGAGAAGGAACTCTGCCCAAGGTCCCAGAGCCGGTGGTCAAATGCTGGGATGAAAATGAGTTCTATTTGGTTCTGCAGCCCTCCCTCATTCCAACAGGTCACATCTAAACAGATGGAGAAGAAACACAACAGAATCTAAAGACTCCTAAATTTAAAGTCCCATGAGCACAGGGCTTTCATTTAGCTGGTTACTCTGTATCACATACATGGCTTTAATATAACTGACGGATGAAGGTCCCATGTGCGCCTGGAGAGGGATAAAGGCTCTAGCATTAGTGGTAAGAGAGAAAAATTGGAAACCAACTGTATATCAATCCATCGGGAACTAAACAATTAAGCTCTGGGCCATATCCAAACTATAGAAATTTCCTGCCGTAGTTACAGAAAAAAGAGACAGGTCTATAATGACGTGACTTCGGAAGCTCTACATATATTACTGAGTGACAAGAGCAAGTTGCAGGACAAAACACAAGAAANCAGATCGAGCTGTTGTTCACCATCTTAGCTGTAGAGGACGCAGCGTCACTGGCCCATGTAGGAACTGAACTGGAGACCTGCTGCTCAGAGCTGTCGTCCCAAGCCAACTCTTAACCAACGTGCCACTCGGCCGGCCCAATATACAGGATTATGTTAAATATTATTTTATAATTTTCCCCTTCAATTCCATCTCCAATCTGATTTCTTTCTCTGTCATATACAGCTATTATTGTGTATTTAAAATGAGTCCTTCCAATCTATTTTCTATGTATTTGCTTTTATTTGTGTTATATATCTTTAAATATACATATATTTGCATGTATGTACATATATAGTATTGTTTAGTGTATGTTTAATTTATACAAATAATGTATTGCAAAATATTATAGATTCCTTTCTACCTTTCACCAGTTTAGCCTTGTTAACATCTTACATAACCATTCTGTAATTATTAAAACCAGGAAATTAACATACGTATATTACTATTAAGATTGGTATAATGCTATTAACTAGACTACAGACTTTCTTCAAATTTCATCAGCTTTCCCACTGATGGGTTTTTGGTTTTTTTTCTTTCTGTTTCAGGATCTAGTGCAGGACCCCATACAGCACCTATGAGAGTTCTGCCATCTTTGCATGACTTTGACACTTTTAAAGAATATTCATCAGTTGTTTTATAAAATCCCCATTAGTCTGAGACGATCTGACATTTTGTCGTGGTTAGAAAGAGGTTATGCACTTCGGACAAGAATTCTGCAGAAGTGACATGTCCTTTTCAGTGCGTCTTATCAAGGGCTTCGTGCTGTTGATGTGTCGTCTGACTAGTGATGTTAACCTTGACTCCTTGGTTAAGGTGCTGTCATTGTAATTTTCAGATCAGTCGCTGATACTCAGTGTGATTCCTTCCTTATGACTGCTGCACGGAATTCCTCCTTTGTCATATTGTACTTATCCTTCATACTATGCTGAAGGTTTTATTCCTTATGAAATAAATTACATGAATACTTTGGCCAGATCACTAGACAAATGGTTAAAGAAAGTGTGTTTCAGTCATAGTCTAGAATACTGTGCAGCTGTCCAAAAATCAAACCAAACTTTAAAAAAAGCTAAAACTGTGGGTTATGATGGGGGAGGAGGCAATGCCCAAGGTTTGTTATTGTGTTTAAGAAGTAAGTTTCAGGGCTGGCCAAGTGGCGCGTTGGTTAGGAATTGGCTTTGGACGCCAGCTCTGAGCAGCACGGTCCCGGTTCAGATCCCACATGAGGGCCAGTGACACTGCCCTCCATAGCTAAGATGCTGAACCTGGAGCTGGGCTGCCGGAGTCGCCGGTGACGGCGTAGGCTGCAGCCCCTGCTGCAGTGGGTTGCCATGGGCTACCGTGTGTAGCCAGCAGCCAGCGTGAGCGGCCAGCAGCCNACGGCAGCCCAGCTCCAGGTTGAGCTGTTGTTCAGCATCTTAGCTGTAGAGGGCAGTGTCACTGGCCCTCATATGTGGGATCCGAACTGGGGTCGTCTGGCGTCCCAAGCCAGCTACCAACCATCGCGCCCCTCGGCCGGCCCTAAAAACCAAAATCTTGACAGTGGTCTACAAGATCCTCCATCGTCCGGCTCCCATCACCTCTGTGATGTCACTTCCTGATATTCTTCCTCTTGCTCTCTCCATCCCACCACTGGCCTCCTGGCTGTTCCTTGAAACCTCCACACATACTCCAGCCTCAGGACCTTTGCATTTGCTGCTGCCTTTCTTGTCCTTTTCTACCTGGTTATCTGCATGGCTTGCCCCTCAGTTTCTGCAGCTTTTTACCCAAAACTCAGCTTCTACAGACTATCTCAGACCATCTTATCTACAATCGTATCCCCCTCCAACGCTTCCTATAACTTTCTCTTGCTTTAATTTTTTTTATTACCACTCATCTTCATTAAATTTGCCATATATTTTACTCCCTTTTCTCTAACCTACCTACCTTCTCAAAGAGAATATAAGCTTCATGAGGGCAGGGGTTCTCTATATTGTTCCCCACTCCCTCCCCTGTGACTAAAACATCATAGCGCTCAATGAGTGTGTCCTTAATAAGTAAATTTCGACGGTGCAGGTAAGAAACCTGAACTTCACAGGGGTCAATCCGCTTGCCCAGAGTCACAGGGTGGATTTGAATCCAGGCAACCAGGCTTTAGAGCCCAATAACCACCATTCACATTGCCCTTCTGTGCCAATGCATTGGTTCAAGTAGCTCAAAGCTCCAGGAGTCAAAACTATAGCCTGCATGGAGTTTCCTCAGATAATTAAAGTTAGAATTACCATATGATTCAGCAATCTCACTGCTGGGTATTCATCCGAAAGAACTGAAGTCAGGATCTCAAAGAGATCCCATGTTCACGGCAGAATTATTCACAGCAGCCAAAAGGTGGAAAGCTACCTAAGTGTTCACCACTAGACGAATGGATAAAGAAAATATAGTATGAGCCAGGAAAGCAGGTCCAGGGACTAGGAGACATCAGGACCCAATGATACCCTTTTAGTCCCTGGATCCAGCCATACCTGCAGCCTAGACCATTTTTTTAAATGTTACTTATTTTTATTGTGGTATAAAAAAACTAACGAGACCTACCTCAATATAATTTTAAGTATGCAGTTTAGTATCGTTGACTAGAAGCACGGCATTGCATAACTGCTGCTCTCTAGAATTTTGTCATCTTGTGTAACGGAAACTACACACACCAAAGAACAATTTCCCACTCCCCCGGATCCCAGCCCCTGGCAGCCACTGTTCTACTTCTTTCTATAATATGAGTTTAGCTACTCTAGAGACCGCCTACAAGTGGAATCGTGCAGTTATTTGTCCCTTTGTGACTCGCTTATTTCACGTAGCATTATGTCCTCAAGATTCATCCATGTTGTGTATGGTAGGATTACTTCTTCTTTAAGCCTGGATAGTTAATATTCTACCTTTACAGAGGAAATTTGCTGGCCTCTTCATAAAAAGAATCACGGGGCGCAGGGTCAAACTGTAGTAGTGGAGGGTGGGGGGTGAGGTCAGCCTGTCTGATGCTAAAGCCAATGTTCTTAGCCCTGTTCTACTTTCCTTCAAGCGTGAATGAAACATGTTAAAGTATCTCTTAGGAAGTCATAGCTAAGAGATTAAGAAATCCAATTTATATTAACCACTAGGCCGTGTACCTGGAATTGATATAAAATAATATTAAATGTCAAAATAAATAGTGTAAAAAAAAAAGAAATGGTATTTGCCATAGCTTGATACAATCATCATCTCATTAAACATTATGTATCCATTTTTAAAAAATCAGATTTATAGTCACTAATTAAGGCTTGCCTCTCTTTTTTTTAATTTGGAAGATATGAAAAATAATCTTTAAGACATATATGATGAGTGTAAAGAATTACATTACAGATCCTTATCCACCCACAACCCTGCTGAAGAAATGAAACATCACCATGGAATCCTTCCTATCTGAACCCCAGTCTCTCTCCCATCACCGTCTGTGGACTAAATTTTAGCTCTATTATTGCCTTGCTCTTCTTTATGGCATGACTGCACACACACGCATCCCCACAGCTCTTGGTTCTTGCAGACTTTTTGGGAAACATACTACATGCATCCTTTTGTACTTGCTGTTTTTGCTGAATTTTATGTTCCTTAGATTCATCCAGGAACACTGCTAATTTCCACTGCTGCACAGTATTCTCATGCATGGCTCTCACATACTTTATTTGCCCATTTTCTTGTGAAGGGGCATTTGTGTTAGTTCCAGATTCTTTGCTATTTCCCACCTGGTTACCAGAAGCATCCTTAGACATGGTTCCTGGTGTCCATGCACCAGACATTTTTAGGGTGCACTACCTAAGGGTAGAATTGCTTTGTCATATGCTGTGTGCATCGTCAGCTTTACCTGATGTTTCAGAATTGTTTTCCAAAGTGGTTGTAACAATTACGCTTTCACCAACGGTGTGAAAGCCTTTTGGTTGTCTTACATCCGCACCAACACTTGATGCTCTCAAATTTATTCATTTTTGCCAATCTGGTGGTTTTATTTATTTTTCTCTATTTTTTTCCTCTTCTTTTTCTCCCCCCACAAAATCTGGTAGCTTTAATTTGCATTTCTTTATTATTAATGAGGTTGGTCATCACTTTATGCATTTATTGGGCATTCATGTTTCCTCTTCCGTGAAATGTCCACTCAAGTATTTTGTCCATTTTTCCATTAATTTTTTTGACTCCTAGAAGTTCTTTACATATTCTGGACAATCTTCTAATAACTATAAACATTGTAATCTTCTTCCAAATACTAGTTCATCTTTTCAGTTTCTTTGTGAAAGTCTCCTGATATCATTGTAATGATCAATTTGTTGTGTTTTAATGTAGTTACGCTTATCAATTTTTTTCCTTTATGGATTCTGCCTTTTGTGTCTTATATAAGATATCATTTCATAACGCAAGTTTATAAAAATATTTTCCTATATTTTATCCTAAACATTTGCCTTTCACTTTTAAGGCTTTAATCACCTGGAATAGATTTTGATTTTGAGATATAATTCACATACCACAAAATTCACCTGTTAGAATAGATTTTTATGTATGACATGAGGATGAGATCGAATTTTATGTTTTTCCCTATGACTAAACATGTTTATTTCTCTTGCACCATTTATTGAATATCTCTCATTCTCCACAGATCTATACTAACTTAATAATAAATTAAATTTTATTATAATAATATTTCCCGTATCATTTGGCTATGTTTCTGGGCTCTTTATTCTGTTCTACTGGTCATGTTTTCTCTCCCTACACCAATATTGCATTGTCTTAATAACTATTGATTTCTATTAAAATGATCTTTAATATTTGTCAGGGCACATTTCTCCCATCTTGTTTTTCCACGGGAATTTCCTTGGCTCGCGTTGGCCACTTGCCCTGCCATAAAAATCTTAGTCAGCTTGTTAAATTCTTTAGAAAAGTCCTCATGCTACAGGTTGAGTCCATTTCGGCAAGTTATATTTTTCTAGGAATGAATCCATTTATTTATCTTAGTTTTCAAATTAGGCACATAGTTGTTCATAATATGATTTTTTAAATGTGATTGTTCACATTTTTAAGTCCTTGCTGCCTATGAGTATATATGAAACAATGGAGATTTTGTGCAGTGTGGTTTCCTGGGTTGGATCTTGGAACAGAAAAACGACGATAATGAAAAACCTGGTGACATCTAAATGAGGTCTGTAGTTAGCCAGAAGCATTTTCCCAATGCTGATTTCTTAGTTTTGACAAATGCACCCTGGTAAGATGTGAACACCAGAAGCCGGATGGAGGGCATATGGGAACTCCGTACTATCTTTGCAGCTTTTCTGTAATTTAAATTATTCCAAAACAAAACAAAAAAAGCTTATTTAAAGAAAACAAAAAGAGAGGGATAACCATCCGTGTTGGTGAGGGTGTCGGGACCTCTCACAGGCTGGCTGGTGGGAGTGTCGATGGGTGGAACCTTTTGAAGGGTATGTTAGTTTCCTAGGGCTGCCGTAACAGATGACCACAGACTAAGTAGTTTAAAACGACAGCGATTTCTCCCCTCAGTTCTGGAAGCTGGAAGTCCAAAGTCACGGTGTCAGCAGGCTCTCTGAAGGCTCTGCATAGAGGCTCCTCCACAGGCCCATGGTTCCTGGCCCTCTTGGTTGCCCCCTGGTCCCGGCTGCATCACTCCCTTCTCTGCCTCTGTCTTCACGTAGGTTCTCTGCTCGGGTCACTTTCTCTGGGTCCCCTTTCCTCTTCTTACAAGGCCACCAGCCACGGGGTTAAGGGCCTCTCCTGCTCCAGTCTGACCTCATCTGAACTAATTACACCTGCAGTGTCCCTATTTCCAAATCAGGACACCTTCCAAGGTTCTGGGAAGGAAAAAAAATAATAAGTTTCGGAGCCCAGTATCCCACCCAGTATGGAAGGTATTTTAAATAAGGATCCCATGACCTTGGCAATCCCCGCCCTGGGTGTACGTCCAGGAGGACTCTCTATCCCCAGTGTACGCGGCACGGTGGGTGGGAAGCACACGTTACAGCATTGCTTTAGTAACGATAAATTAGAAACCACCTAACTCTCCATTACCAATAGAGATACGAAAAGTTTCATTCACGTTAAGGAAACCTGTCNTCCATTCATCCATCTATCTATCCACCATCCGTTCATCTCATTCATTCATGACTCACTCCTTCATGCCTCCCTTGCCTGATGCTCTATGCCAGACTGTTGAGGTTACAAAAACAAATAAAACATAACTCCTGATTCCATGGAGATCCCAGTTTAGATGGAAAGACAAAATTAGGTCTCTGGCTGTCGGGAATATTTGATTCTAAAGGGAATAGAGACAGAAAACCTGGGAAAGTGTTTCGTTTCTGTCCGAGCCCTGGTGGTTGTTTAGAAGACATGCGATACCCACTCATCTCCCAGGGCTCTGGGCGAGGAGCTCAGGGAATGAACGTGGCTTGGTCGACACAGTCAGTGACAAAAGGCAGCACCTTTTGTCAAACGCCCCCCACCAAACAAACACACAACATCATTTGGGTTCAAGGGTGACAGTCTATCACACTCTTCTAAACAAAAAAGGCTCCTCTGAACTCCTTCCCGTCTCTTTTCCTCCCTTCGTTCCGCCAATTCCCTCTCCTCCATTTTTCCACCAAACACCAGATGCACTGGGAGGATATAGCTCAGGCCACACTGGGGGTTGCTGCCTTATTTACAGAGAAAACAGGACCCCTTAGAGGCACAGCGTTTGCAAAGAGCAGCTCTCCCAGGAAGGAATCCCAGGTTTCCTCGCTGAGGGCAGAGCAGTGGGGGAGGGGGCTGCAGTAACTCCCCAGAGAAACGGACTCTTAGATCTCACTTCTGGCAACAGGTCGATGGCAGAGAAGTGTTTCACGCACAACCTTTCGCCTCAGCTCCAGGGAGCTGTCATTTTTCATCCTGGCCCTTAGCCAGGCCTGGACAATGGTCACTGGCCCTGTCCTCATGAGCTCAAAGTCTATTGAGAGAGACTGAGAAAAAAAGCTTGAAATTCCCACACAGTGTCACTAAGTGTTAGAATGACAGGTATTGGGCCTGTTTTGTTTAGTTTT
>NW_017731404.1:2837192-2848715 GCF_001890085.2 Hipposideros armiger
CCAGCTCCAGGTTGAGCTGTTGTTCAGCATCTTAGCTGTGGAGGGCAGTGTCACTGGCCCTCATATGTGGGATCCGAACCGGGGCCCTCTGGCGAACCAAGCCAGTTCTTAACCATCGCGCCACTCGGCCGGCTCACAAAAAAGGTTTTAATATACATCTTATCAAATAAAAATTAAGCAAGATACAGATTAGTATGCATGCTTACTCCAATCTTTGTAAAACAAACAAAGCAGAGACACACATAACTTTTTATACCGTACGGAGAAAAACGCCTGGCATAATTTCTTGGAAACTGTTAAGCGCGATTGTGACGAGAGAGAACTCTGAGCTGCGTGGTGGTGAGGACAGCAGAGGTAGGGGTGGTATATATTATTACTCGCTTTTCATTGTATATACCTTTTTCACGGGTTGCACAGTTTCTTCAATCTTGAATACAGGATGCATTCATTCTGTCAGTCAACATTTTTAGAGTTCATTAACACAAATTTCTCTGAGGCTGAATTCATTCTAAGTATCCAAACTTTCGGTTCACCATCACAGGTGTGAGAAGCAACCCAGGCTCCAACGACCTGGACTGTCGTGTGTGACTCTGATGTGATCAGCACACACACTGTGAGAGCGTAGGACCACTGCTCTGATATTGTTGGTCCCTACACACTGCTGGGACCCGAAATTACAAGCACAGCCTTCACAATGATATATTTTATTGTAAATCTGTTAATTACTTGACAACTCCGCTGTCCAAATATGGTAGCCACCAGTCACACAAGGCTCTTCACATTTAAACGAATTAAAATGAAATAATGTTTAAAACTTAGTTCCTTAGTCACATGAGCACCATTTCAAGTACCCCGTAGTCCCTGGTGGCTAGTTGCTACCATATTGGACAGTGCAGATTATAGGAAATCTCCATCAATGTGAAAAGCTCTAGTGGGCGTTACTATTGTTCACTGCATTTAATAGGGTGTTTATCATGGGAAGACTTCCTTGTATTTGAAGTACTCAGAGACGTCCAGGCGAAGGTAATTTAGTGGACAATTTCCCTTGGTTGGGCTGCCACTTTGGAGAATGGGTCGCGTGTGATTCTGAGCTTATCATTCCACCGCCCCACAACCCGCGGCCCCCCCCGCATCCTTCCACCCATTTAAAACATCCCCAAGGAGATCCTATCAAGTATTCCATGTTCTGGTCAAACTGGTTTATGAAACCACGATTTGAGAAGTCCAGTCTTGCAGGCAGCCAGGGCCCTGCCTTTGTGTGGCTGTAATAAGGTTATTTATGGAGGATGGAGCCAAGTCTCAGGGAAGATGAAAGGTTTGATGGTAAAGGAAAGCAGAAGCTATAGGAGAAGCAGGTTTCTCCTTATAGCAAGGACTCTCCAGGTAGGATAAATCACCCGGGACCATTAAACCTTCAAGAAGAGTGCTCGTAAACCTTCCCTCAAAACTCACAAAGCATATTCTCTCCTGGAGGGGCCCATGTGGCCAGGGGCTTAACGCTTTTCCCAAAACACCAGCTAGTCACAGTTTAACCCTACCGAGCTCTCTGCCCAGGACACTGAACCAGAAAATCATTTCCAAAGTCATTCTTTGAGGTGGCCAACTGTCCCTGTTCACCCGGGACTGTAGGATTTCCTGGGACTCAAGACTTTCAGGGCTAACCCCAGGAAAGTCCCAAGCAGACCTGGATGAAGAGATCATCCTATCTTCCTCTGTACCTTGGTGATAAGCAAAGCCTCGGACTCAGTACAGCGACAGATTTTCTTTTTCATGTTTAGCTACCATTTATCGGGCTCTACCATGGGTCAGGCAAGACCACTCTTTCCTTGCTTTTTCTCCTTTAATCCTCACAACCTACTGGGGCTGGCACCATGATTATTCCTATCTGACATGGGACAAAATTGAGGCTCAGAGAGCCAAAGTGACTTGCCCAAGGTCACACATTTTGACGATGCCTATGTCTCCACAGCCCGTGCTCTGAACTATTCCTCCTTCCTCTTCTTTCTTAATCTGTCCCCTGCACAAATGAGGATTTCTGGGGTTTCCAGAAGCTTCCCGCAAACAGAGATGTGGAGGCAAGCCTGCTTTCCTTGTTCCACAGGAGGGCAGGACCGTGCCCAGAGAGCAGACGGCCTTGAGGCTGAACTGCGTTTGCATGTTAAAAAGTCAAGTCTAATTTTCTGTACCTGTCTGGACCTTTTCATTGGCAAGGCCAACTTGGAAGGACAGTCAGTAAATCACTCACAGGTGTCCCTCGGCCGTGGCTGTGCCAACCCCATCCTGCTGGCCGCACCACCTGGGAGCACTTGAGACAGGGTGGGTGGGGTGGGATGGCCCCACCAAATTCAGGGTATATCAGAGTTCAGAGCACCTGCGGCCAAAGGGAAGGCCTGGCTTCACCTGAGTCCTCTCCAGAGGTGAGACATGTGACAGCGTCCATCTGGGCTCATACATCACTTGTATGGAAGCTTATGGGTGTGCCAGGCAAGGCCTTTCGTTCACTTCTCACATCTAACTATCTGTGAAAGAGATAAGGCTTTTCATTCCAGCTCAGAGAGGAAAGTGGGGTGTGAAGAACTTGACAGATTCATCCAGGGCAGTGGCTGTCGAGCAGGGGCGATGTCTGGAGACATTTTGGGTTGCCACAACTTGGAGGGGTTGGTGCTGCTGGCATCTAGTGGGTAGGGGCCATGGGGTGCTGCAAAACACCCTCCCAGGCATAGGACGGCCCTCCTCTCCGCCAAGAAAGAATTATTCGGCAGCAAATGTCAACAGTGCTGAAGTTGAGAACTTCTGTTCTAAACTAAGACAAGGCCTGTGGTTCCTGGGGACCCCCTCACCCCAGAGCTCACCTACAGCCCCGTGCCTAACAAGCAGCAGAATGCTCTCTGCCCTTACCTTCCTGTACCTTGGAAAACAATTACTAACGGTCAGCCCAGGAGGGTGGACTTTGTGTCTCTTGGATGCTGGAATAGTGCTGGGCACAAAATAGGTGCCCAGTAAATATTTGTTGAATGAATGAATGAATGAATGAATGAATACTAAGTACCATTCATTGAGGGCCCCAAACAGGACATATTACTGGCATCTTCTCATTCAGTCTTCAGAATCTGTCTCGGGGGTCGCTACTGCCACTCTCAATCTTAGTTAACAGACTAGAAGGCAGGGCACAGAGAGCAGAGGTCCCATGCCAGGTTCACACAGCTAGACAGTGACTGAGTGGGTCTCCAATGAGGGGGTGGTCCAAGTTTAACGCCTAACTGCCTTGTCTCACACCAGAGTCTCCAGAGACAAAAACAACATCCAGGGCTCATACCTACCAACTTCTCTCACTGTCCTGAGATTTTTATGAATACACCCTTCTTTTTAGCACTGACCTCCCTTTATTAAAAAAAAAAAAATTTAGTTTTGGCCCTAAAAGATGCTATAGACTATACGATACATAAAAGGGCCTCAGAGACAGCTCATGAAAAGGCCCCAGTTGCAAAACTGTGTTGCGATCAGAAAGAAAAAGTTCAACATAATATTTCACAGCTGGAGAGGAAGTAAAGTAGGGATCATGGGCCTTGAGGGCACCTTTTCCAGGAAGGGAAGACGGTTTCCCACCCCAGGGGCCCAGCCTGACTTCCTGGCACTCCTGCCAACCTGAACATTTTAACAAGTCTCCCCAAGATGTGGGCTCTCTATTGCATTTCCATTTTATGACATTTTAAAAATATATATATAATCCAGAAGAGAGGACTTGGAGTAAAAATGAGCCACACTTTTAGGGCTCCTTTTTACTATTAGCATTTGGCAAAAAACAACAACAACAAAAACCAACCTTAATGAGGTGTTAAGAGTCATCCTGCAACCTACTGTGGCCTGGGAGCTCAGAAACCCCTGAAAAGCCACAGGGCAATTTATGATCCTGGATACCACCCCTTCCTGACAAAGCTTCCGAGGGAGCATCTACAGTTCTAAGGCCGCTTCCTGCAATTTACACGCCCAAGCTGCTTCGGCCACAAACGGAATTAAACCTTATTAAATGTCCCAGAGGCTTCTTCTCGGCTCTGAGAAACGCCGGCGGGTCCACCTTACAAGAATGCAACTTTCCCTGAAGTGCGGACAGAAAGCTCCTAGAGATGCAATGGTCATATGTCTCTCCTGATTGATGAGGAATTTTACAGTGTTGCTGCTAGAAGAAAAAAAAAGCAACAACTTTTGCTGCTCAGCAGGGAGAAGCGTCCCTCAACAAATAAACACAGTGGTATTTCACTAATCAGTCAGCATTCTCCCTGAAATAGGCCTCATTTAAGGCTGAGGGTTTTTTTTTTTTCCTCCCCCTAGAAAGACATGCTCCTGATCAGTGATGAAAAACAAAATCAGCCTCTGATGGGGACAGATACCTTAGGTTTGATTTTGAGATCTATAATTTGAAGAAAAAAAGAAATAATTTAGTCCTTCATTTAGTTTTCTTTTTTTAAAGAAAAACCCATTTGTCGCATTATATATTGACCCTTCCTTACTTTATTACAGTCAATCATAATTGGTCAACAACCTTTCAAAACTGTCAAACATAATTGTCAACAACAATACTTCAAAACTGCTAAGAGATTAGATCTTATTAAAATATCCTGCGCACAAAAAAAAGGAATGATAATTAAGTGGCCCGATAGAAGTATTAGCTAAAGCTATGGTGGTAATCACATTGCAATATAGAAATGTAGCAAATCAGTACATTATATACCTTAAATTTATATAACATCATATGTCAATTATATCTCAATAAAAATCTTATAATGGAATCTTAGATTGTTATTTTTTCACTGCTATTAAGTTGTACTATCAGAATTTTACACACTCCTTATTTGATTTTCACAGTTCCTTTGAATGGAATACAATTTATAGTTAACTTGCAAATACATATTTATATTTCCCTTGAGTAAACTAGAAAAGAAAAGTGTATGAATATATATTTTTGTCATGCGAGATTTTATGGGTTTTTCAGAATCCAATTGAATATATAGTTCATACACGAAATCTATATGTTTGATTCCCAGGTCCTCTGGGGAGATATTAGAGGAGAAAACCCCCACAAGGCTTGCTGTTAGGAGGCCAGATGAAAAATCCTGTCCTGACACTTAGCAACAGTTAGTCCTGAGCCCATCCTGTCACTCATCGCCACTGATCCCAAATATCCTTATTAGTAAAATGAAACCAATAATACCTATGTTGCCGATGGTTAAATTATTAACATTTATTTTCGCTGTAACTGACAGTTATTTAATTAGGTGTAAACTATGAGCAAGGCGCTGTGGATGCATTAGGTCACTTAACTTCAGAAATACCCTATACCTTGGGGACAGTTATTAGCACACTCATGTGACAGGTGAGCCTGGGCCTCACAGGGGCTGTGTGACTTACCCACAGTCACACAGTCTACAAGGGGCAGAGCTGGGATTTGAACCCAGGAACTTGTGACTGTAAAAAAAAAAAAAACGGTCCCCCACATCACTCAACGTCAAGCTGCCTTCCTGGGATGATGTAAATGAGGCTGTGAGCTGTAAAGCCATCTCTAAATTCCTTGTCAAGAGAGATGTGGCCAACACATCTCAGATTTTTGAGAAGAAAAAGACACTGGGAACATCTAATTAAACAACCCCACTATAGAATGATGAAGCTGAGGGTGTGTACCTTGGGTCACGAACTAGGAAAGAGGTTTCAGATGAGAAGAAAGCTCCCCAGCTGCTTACGAGACTCACTGCAGTGCTGTGGTTCAACACTCCGATTTGAGAGCTAGAAGCCTGGGTTCAAGGCTGGGCCTTCATCAATTACTAGCTGTATGACTGTGAGCAAGATACACAAATTCTCTATACCTTAGTTTTTGCATCTCTAAAATTGGAGGGATGAGAGTGACTGCAGGTGGATTAAATGAGTTTACAACACGGAAAATGCTTAAGACCGTGTCTAACACATGGTGACTTATATACCTGCAAATGTGTCCTTTTTCTGGCCACCGCTAATAATCTTAAAAATCATACCATTGGGGCCGGCCGAGTGGCGCGATGGTTAAGAACTGGCTTGGGATGCCAGAGGGTCCCGGTTCGGATCCCACATATGAGGGCCAGTGACACTGCCCTCTACAGCTAAGATGCTGAACAACAGCTCAACCTGGAGCTGGGCTGCTGTGGGTTGACGGCGACGGCGTGGGCTGCAGCCCCTGCTGCAGTGGGTTGCCATGGGCTACCGTGTGTAGCCAGCAGCCAGCGTGAGCGGCCAGCAGCCACAGTGAGCGGCCGTCCAGAAGCCAGCGACTGATCTGCCTCGCCCGGGAAGAGCGCAATGATGGTGCCAACTTGGGCCAGTGAAGCAATGTCCTCCACAACTAGACTGAAGAACAAAAAGACAGCAACTTGTCTGTTCCCCTCCCCCAATTCCCCAATAAAAAAATCTTTAAAAAAAATAATAAAATAAAATAAATAAATTTGTATTTGGTTTCTCCTCACCACTAGAATGAAAACCTCATAAGGACAAGGATTTATTGCTCTTGTTCATCTATGTATTCTCAGCACAGTGCCAGGCACAGGTGCTCAATAAATGTGTGTTAACTGAATAAATGAATGATTGTCAGAATCAGTGTCTGACTCTAGTCCCTGCTCTTAACACAAAGCTGTGTGTGTTTTTCTCATGTCCTCCATTGAGGGGGTGGGTGGTGGTGGATAGGATTTAAAGCAGCACCATCCAATATGGCAGCCACTAGCCACATGTGGCTACTTACATTTAATTTTAAAGTAATTAAAGTTAAATAAAATAAAAAATTCAGCATCTCAGGTGCACTAGCACATTTCAAGCACTCAGTACCCACAGAGGCTAATAGTTAGCAGACAGTCCAGATAGAGAACATTTCCATTATCACAGAAGGTTCTACTGACGGAGCTGATTTAGATCAGTGGTTCTCAACTGGGGGTGACTTGGGACCCTAGGGAGCATTTGGCAATTTCTGGACACATTTTTAGTTGTCGCCACTTGGGGGATGCAGCTAGGCTCTAGTGGGTGGGAGCCTGGGATACTGCTAAACATCTTAGAATGCACAGGACCTGGCCCCAAATGTCAATAGTGCCAATGTTAACAGGTACTCGGGTGACAGTTTTCTCTGTTTGACCAGAGTGTTCAATTTCCGAGGATTTGGATGGGTTCATTTGCAATTAGAAGCCTGATGAGGATTTTTCAGCGTATGTGGCATGAAGTCCCATTTCCTGGCTTAAATTCCTAGAATTCCTCATTACATCTGGAATCGGATATTACAACCCAGAAATCATTGTCCACCTGTGTTTGCAAGCCCACATCTCCCTGTGAGTGTAGCAAGACCCATCAAACAGGATCTACATCATTCAGACCGACAAGGGTTTCTTCAAAGCTGGCTTGTTCTAGATCAAGGGTCCACAAACTACAGTACCCGGGCCAACTGTGCCCATAAGTTAAGAATGGTTTTTATATTTTTAGAAGGTTGGGAAACCATCAAAAGAATAATATTTTTATGACACATGCGAATTATATAAATTCAAATGTTGGTGTCCATAAAGGAAGTTTTACTGAGACTCCATCATTTACTTAAGTCTTGTCTGTGGCTGCTTTCATTCCATAACACCGAGTCGAGTGCTCTCAGCCCAGAAACCCTGGGATCTGCAAAGCTGAAAATATTCCCTCTTTGTCCCTTTACAGAAAAAGTTTTCTAATTCCTGCTCTGGATACTAAAGATCTTGGGTTTTTCTTTATTATTTTTTCCCCCTTTATTCTTTCTGTTTATTTGCTTTCCTTTTTTAAAAAGATGATAATTATCCTGATAATTTGCAGGTGTAGACTCAGACCGAAAGACCAAATGAGCTTTCTTTGGGAAGCTAAGCGCAGGAGGGGATTATCTGTAATGCTGGGGCGTTCATGTGAAAGATTCCTCTTAGATGAATTTAGGGAACAAAGGCCCAGTGGTCAATGATTTCCGTGGGTATGAGACTGAAAGAGTGGCTGAGTTCTCCTGTCCGTTTTGCAATACAAATCATACAGTTACTGAATACCCCTGGCTGCAGTACGATTCTTTTAATGCTTAACTCCGTGACCTCACAAAAATAATTGCTGGGAAGCAAATTTACTTAGCTCTCTGCCTTTATTTGCTGACCAAGGGGCTCAGCCCATAGTCATATTGTTTATGGAAATGTAGAAGGGGGAACGGGTGGGGGAGGGCAAAGAACACAATTTGGCCAGAGAAGGTGGATGTGCTGAAATGATTCAAGGGATTTTTGTCTGCTTTATAACTGGAGTCAGGATTTCCCTTCAAGTTACCACTGCAAAAGTGAAATCTCCCTGGGTGGGGGCTCCCCTCCAGAAAGTCCTATTACTATTAAGCTCTTTCTCGCTGGGTTGGTATCTGGCTTTTTAAAAATCCTGTCATTTTTATGATTCTGATGAACATTACAACTTGCCCAGTGAGTAGGCTTTTTCAAATGTTGAGAATGTCTTTAGCCAGAAAGAAAGAAAAAAGTTGATTAAAAATGATTAGTGCGCTTTGGAAGCAGTTGTGCCTTTTTTTTTTTTTTTCTTTAAGTCCGCAGAATTTTCACTTTTGATACATCCATTACCAGTGGCTCTCAATTTGCTTTGGAATTTTACATGCAGAAATGGCAGGTTGCATCTTGGAAGAAAATCTCCAGGTAACCTGATTTTGTCCTAAACCCTCATTTTAGAAAACAGATGACCCCATGATTACAGTGGGGATCACACTCAGTGATTTGTGGATTGCCTCGCCTCGGTGGGCAACAAAATAGGAAGATTTTCCAGCCCTTTAATTTTGTAAAATCAAAACCTGCTTGGCTGTAACTGGGGAGGGGGGGGGGAATTAGCATACTGAAAACAAAAGTTAGCAGGCCAGACCCAGTTGATTAATTCCCTTTAAGGCAATATTGAAAGTGGCTTCCTTAGGAAAATTCTTAACCACCAATCAGTCCAACCATCTGATAACTGCTTATCTTCTCTAATGCGATTGAGATTCCTTTTGATGGCTATTTGCATTCCAACCACAAAGCTCATCTTAGGGAAGCACCTTGAGGAGAAACAAAAATTCATGAGCCTCAGCTCCTGCATTCATGTAATTTTCTTTTCACAATGCAAGGAAACAAGTTAAGCTGGGTAGGGGTGGAGTGGGGGTGCGAAGGTAGTTGAAAAATCTTTGAAAGGGTAGGGCGCAAAGTTCAATTTGTGTGTGATGAATGTGTGTGCGCGCGCGCGCGCGCACACACACACACACACACACACACACACAAGTGAAGCCTTTTTTTTTTTTCTGGCTAAATAGCTGAGAAACAATCAGAAGAAGATTATTTTAGGATGTGAAAACTATGTGGCATTCACATGTCAAAGTCCATTAAGAAAATTTCATTGCAAGGCAGCTTCCAGCCTCTGGAGCTACAATAGCAAAGAAAAGAAATCCTGCAAGAGAGGGAAACACGGAAGATGAATTGACTACTCTAGTCTCCATTTTTAGCTCCCCAATCACACAGGAAAAATTAAAATGTGCGTAAGTGAAGATTTCCAGGATTTGTGAGAATCATAACTTGCAGTGTCTGCCTGCACCCCCAGTTCTTTTAATAGCCTCCTCATCGCAGCAGTTTTCTATAAAATGGGAAAGAAGCAAGTGCCTCTTTGATAACAGTAAAAAGTGAATAAATGGGGAATAGGCTGGCACACAGTTGGTGCTGAAAAAAAAATCTTAGCTATTATTTTCAGTAGGTTATTGTTAATTGCAATTGTTCTTTTACTTGACCATCTCCCATTGAGAGCAATTTGGCAGTATTCATCTAATTTTAAATCAGTATGTACTTTGACCCAGCATTCAATTTATAGGAATTTATCCTGAAGACTAACTCCCAGTCAGTCCTTGCGTCAAACAATTCATATTTTCGTTTGTTTTTGAGTTCCATCCCATGGGCCTGTATAACTCTTTCAGCTCTGTGTTATTCAGGACATACAAATTTGGGATTATATTATTTGGTGAACTGACCCCATTTTCATTTTGCAATGTCCCATTTTATCCCTGGTAATATTTCTTCTCCCGAAGTCTACTTTGTCTGAAGTTAGGGTCGGCACTCCACTTTATTACGCTTAGTATTTGCATGGTGTATCTCTTTCAATTCTTTGCTTCTTATCTATGTCTTTATATTTAAAGTGGGTTTCTTAGAGATAGCATATAGTAGGGTCTTGCCTTTTTCTGTAGCCTGATAATCTCTGAGTTTTCAGTTGGGATGTTTAGGTCATTTACACTTATAATAATTTTTGATAATGGTCAGAGTGAAGTCTACCATCTTGCTTAGTTGCCTATTGTCTCATCTTTTTTTTTTTTTCATGCCGCCTTTTGGGTTGAGTTACATTTTAGGATTCCATTTTATCCCTACTCTTGGATTATTAGCTACATATATTTTTAAATTTATTTATTTTGGTTGCTCTAGAGCCTATAATATGCATTTTTAACTTTGCACTGTCTACCATCAAATGATACTATAACACTTCATATAGAATCTAAAAACCTTATAGCAAAATTGTTCCATTTCCCTTTCACGTCTTTTGTGCTCTAGTTGTCATAAATTTTACTATTATTTATGTGATAAACCCTAAAATATTTTGTTATTTTTGCTTTAAACTGTCGATCATCTTTTAAAAAAAATATACTCAATTTTAGGACACCTTTAGGTTTATAGAAAAATTGTGAAGATTGTACTGAGCATTCCTATACAGCCCACATCCTGTTCCCTATTATGAATATCTTACATTAGGATGGTACATTTATTACAATGAATGAATCAATGTTGATGCACTATTATTAACTAAAGTGCATACTTTATTCAGATTTCTTTAGTTTTTATCTAACGTCCTTTTTCTGTGCCAGGACGTCTCTCCAGGACGCCATATGACATTTAATTGTCATGTCTCCTTAGGCTCCTCTTGGCTGTCATAGTTTCTCAGATCGTGTGTGTTTTTTGACTTTGACAGTTTTAAGTATTTTGCAGAATGTCCTCAGTTGGAATTCGTCTGATGTTAAATGTTTGTGGGAGGAATACCATGGTGACAAAGCCATTCTCATCACGTCATATCAAGGGTACATACTATCAACATGACTCATCGCTGTTGACGTTAACTTGGCTGAGGTTGTGTTTGTGAGGTTTCTCCACGATATATTTCTCCCCCAACCTCTTTCCAAGCTGTATTTCAATTATCTTTTAAGGACATTAAAAATAGAGTAGGGGTGTGTGGGGGGGGAGAAGTATTTTATATTTATCCGCATATTTACCACTTTCAGCATTCTTTGTTCCTTTGTGTACATCCAATTTTCTACCTGGCATAATTTTCCTCCCATTTGAGAAATTTTCTTTATCATTTCTTGCAGTGTATTCTGCTGGTGACAAATTCTCTCACTTTTGTTTGAAAGAATATTTTGCATTTATGTTTTAAAGATATTTTCACTGGGTATTGAATTCTGGGTTGATAGGGTCAGCA
>NW_017731404.1:2849902-2851636 GCF_001890085.2 Hipposideros armiger
ACACATATGTTGGACTACTTGATATTGTCCCACAGGTCACTGTGACTCTATTCATGTTTTTCAATCTTTTGTCTTTTCTGTCCTTCAGTTTGGATAGTTTTTATAGTATAGTAATAAAAACTATCTTCATGCTCACTGAGATTTTCTTCCGCACTGACTAATATACTGTTAATACCACCCAGTAAACTTTCCACTTCAGATGTTATATTTTTCATCACCCACAGTTCCACTTAGCTGCTTTTTTAATCTTGCATTTCTTTCCTCACTGTTCATGTGTTCCTTTCAATATCTGAACAGAGTTATAATAGCTGTTTTAATGCCCTTATCTGAAAATCCCATCATCTCTTCAATTCTGGGTCTGTTTCTATTGACTTATATTCTTCCTGGTTATGGGTCGTATTTGCCATATTTATTGGTTTGACTGGTAATTTTTTTATTAGGTGCTGCACATTGTGTTTTTCAATTGTTGAATAGCTGCATTCTGTTGTCTTCCTCGAAAGAGTGTTGGACTTTGTTCTAGCAGGCAGTTAAGGTGCCCACAGTTCAGTGTGATCCTTTTTTAAGATTTTTTAGGACAGAACTAGAATAGCCTAGGTATCTAGGCATAGTTTAGCCACACTATTAAGATGTGGCCCTTTTGTGATATCTACTAAATATCCTGAGTGATTAATGAGAACTCTCCTGACGGGCTGGTAGGATCTTGAAAAATTTCCAGCCCTGAGATCTTAGAGTTGTTCAATTTACAGCTCCTCAGTCACTCTTTGCTCAGTGTTGTAGAATATCATCCTCTGCACACACATCTTAGTATTCAGCAAAGAATGAAGGGGACTCTTATGTCATTTACTACAGTTCTTTTTTCTTTTCTTTGTGTTACTGCAGTTCTTTTTCTGTGTTGTTTCTTTCTCTCTGGAATTCTGTCCAACATCTCCCAGTCATCTCAGACTTTCTAAACTCCAATATCTGTCTTAACTTAACTGAGACAGCTACGCTGTGCAGGACACCCTCCTCTATACTCTGCATTCTTGAAGGTGCCTCCAGGCAGAAATCCAGCAATCATAAGGTTCATCTAATTTGTTTCCTTTTTCTTAGACAACCCAGTCACGATCTTCTTATTGCCCCATGTCTGAAAATGTAGGCTTCACAAAGTTAGTACAGTTTTTAAATCAAGAAAGGAGGATAAATCCAGTCCCTGTTACTCCATCACGGCCAGAAGTGGAAATCCGTGTAGGTACCATCTGTTTGAATACTTTTTTAAATAGTGAATGGCCTGAGAAGCATTTTGTTAAAATACTGGACTCATCAACAATTTTGTGAATGAACGACTACTTACTTTCTCTATATGTCTGGCTTTTATGGTGTTACATTTGTTTCTCAGAGGCACTCACTAAATGCTTGTTGTCCCGCCAGTATTTTCTTAAGAGTCATAGCTCATTTTGGTTGAAAAGGTGTTGGGAGTTTCAACCTACATATTTTGTGGATGGGAAAACTGATACCCAAAGTTAGGCCACCTCCTCATTTGGCTGTTGGCCCATCAAACACTCAGTGCTTCCTGCTATAGGGGAATTATGGACTGTGTCAGACTTATTAAGAGAAGGTCTGTAAAAAAAATAATATAAACAGAGCCACTTTAAAATGGACTCAGAGCGGGCCGGCCGAGTGGCGCGATGGTTAAGAACTGGCTTGGGATGCCAGAGGGCCCCGGTTCGGATCCCACATATGAGGGCCAGTGACACT
>NW_017731404.1:2854146-2864591 GCF_001890085.2 Hipposideros armiger
AAACCCCACAAAATAAAATCAAATTCTGGAATTTCATATTACTGCGAGCTGAATGACCAGGTAACAAGGGTGGAGGACAAACCTGAGAGAATCTTCTGGAGGATTTATCAGAATTTCAAGTACCCTGAGGAAGAGGATGAGGCTGCCAGGTTTGACGATACTGAGCTGGGGCTAAGAGGGTTGTACCAAGGAGGCTCTTGGTAGATGAATTTAGAAAACAATCGTCACAGCTCGTGACAGGGAAGAGCTGACCTCTAATGCTCTGCTGTGCCGGTGGATTGAAAGCCCCAGGACCGTGTGTGTCCTACTGTAGGAAACCCAGGGCTTATCACAATGACTGCATAGAATCACTGTGCAATAGACACGAAAGCATAAGAGGATGATTCAAACCCTTCATTACCAGAAATTCAGCATCCAAATTTAAACATGGTGTTTACTGGGACCGATATACAACCAAGATTTTTTTGTTTAAAAAAAAACAACAACACTCTCTAAATAGAAAAGAAGGAAGCCAATACTTTCTTTTCCCTTACAATTGTCAGTCCCTCTCCATCCCAAAGTCTAGTATCTGATATATGTGGATCAGCATTGTGAGGATGGCCATTAGGGGGAGGAACACAGATCTCTCTTTGCCTTCAGGATTGATACAATTAAGGAGACCAGCTCTATCTCGAAGAGGAGGGGGAGAGGATAACATAAACGTAAAGGCACTTGATTCGAGGAGTTTTCCTTAACTTTAAAGGAAAATTTATTCTCCATGTTAGCTTTGGCTGAGGAGTCCCAGGGAGTGCTCTGGTTAGCTTAGAGTGACCCCTTGTTCATTTCTGAACCAATCAGGGAGGCAGTATTGGTAGTAGGTGGGTGCAAAAGAGTTCTCTGAT
Organism: Hipposideros armiger; assembly: GCF_001890085.2. Lineage (NCBI taxonomy): Eukaryota > Metazoa > Chordata > Mammalia > Chiroptera > Hipposideridae > Hipposideros > Hipposideros armiger. The sequence goes on from NW_017731404.1 coordinate 2,855,028, forward strand.
TGGCTGATCTATGTATGAGTCAGTGGGTGGGGGATATACAGCAAGGCACCTTGATTGGCAGGTTCCCCATGATCCCATGAGTTGGAAGGAAGTTCCCCAAAGGAAGCAGGGTGACCACGGAAGAAAAGCCTTGCGGGGAAGACAAGAGCAATCTATTGCACAACTTCAGCTGCCATTCTCATAGAATCATATAGACATAGAAATCCTTCCTTGCATAAAATCCCAAAAATGTTACCTCCGCTACCCAGTGTTAATATATAGTAAAACAGACTTACCCAACTCCATTAGGAGACACCTCAACATCCAAGGGATTCTGTTTCCATTTCAGTATCTCTGGGTGATGTGTCTTCCTCTGCTTTGGTCTAGATGTGGCTTATCCGGAGCTGGCAGCCTAAGGTCAAATGAGAAATTTATTTACCTCTAAACTATACACTCAACGACGTATCTCTACACAGTATATAGTGGTCGGGTATACACAATGTGGAGGCCTAACCAGGTAACAGGAGTCCAATCATTCTACAGGTACTGACTGAATCCCCTCCATGTGCTGGACTCGTTCTTTATCTCTCTAGGTCTTAGTGACTTCATCATAGAACGGATGCAATCCTTTTTGAGGATTAAGAGGCAATGCACATCAAATGTTGAACGCCATACCTGGCACCCAGCACACACTCGATAAACAATAGCTGTTATCATTACTCCACCATACCTGGTGTCTCTCAAATAGGTAGCCACTGAGCTTTACACATGCTGCATTCTGGGTGGAACACATTCTCTGTCCCCTTTGGGAAAAAGCATCCCACTTGGAAAAGCCAGAGTCTCTCACTTGAACAGCAGATCAGGAAGAATTCCAGGAGGTGGACACTGAGGCACATGCCTCTCCATTAGCCACTCCTCATTCACCATCACAGAGCATGGCTTTATTAAGCCTCTTGGGTCAACTTCTGTTAGCAGACTGTTTTTTCCCTCATGTAAATTCTTCGGGTTTCCAGCCAACAGTTTGTTTTCCAAATCAAGTAGGTACAACTACGTGGTAACTGGCTCACTCAAAAAAAAAATATATATATATTGAGCAGCTATTACTGCATGCATCAGGCGTGGTCATGAGCAAAGCGGGTAGGGGAGTGATCAGAGCAGACACTGACCCTGCCCCCAAGGAGCTGACATTTGGACAGGAAAAAGAAGATTGCAAACACACAGAGAAATAGATACATAATATGTCAGGAAGTGATACAGCTCTAAGAAAAATATAAAGCAAGGTAAGGAAGAATGTGGGGCTTTTATTTAAAATATGTCTGCACATTCCTCGGCCCTCCTTCCTTCAGAGGATGACGTCTAACACCCCATTGAATGTGGGCTGCAATGAGTGCCCATATCTAACAAAACACAAGTGGCAGAATGATACACTGTGGATACACTTTCTGCCGGGCCCTCTTTCTATCTTTTGGGACCTTTGCCCTTGGAAACTGGCCACCATATTGGGAGGAAGCCCAGGCCATGTGGAGAGGCCATGCTTGAGGACTCCAGGTGAAAGTCTCAGCTTCCAGGTAGCCGCCAGCACATCAGTGAACAGCGGTTAGAAGATCTCAGTCCTCAGCCTTTTTGTCTTCCCGCTGGGGTCCCAATCCGTGTGGACAGAGGTAAGCTGTCCCTGCTGTACCTTTTCTGAATTCTTGGCCCACAAAAACCCAATGAGATAATAAATCATTATTGTAGTTTAAGCCATTAAGTTTTGGGATAATCTGTTACAGAATAAAAGATCACTAATATGGGGACATGAGAGTGATATAAGGTAAGGGATGGCACGAGGGTGACCGCTAATTAAATAGGATGGTCAGGAAAGTCCCCTTGGCTGAGCAGAGACCTGAATGGAGTGGAGATTGAGCAACGTGGATATAGGGAAGAGCTTTCAAGGTAGAGAGGACATGTGCAAAGGTCCTGTGGCAGGGATGTGCTGTGGATCAGGTCAGCATGGCTGGAAAGAGAACAACAGAGAACAACAGGAAATGAGGTCAGAAAGATGAGGCTGGGGGTGGGGGGAGGGTGCGCTGCAGATTATGTAGGACTGCTTATGGGAGTTGAGCATGGGAACACCAGATTGATTACAATCTGAAGCTCTCCCAGAGGGCTTCAAACACAATAATACTCAAAGGAAGCAAGTTAATCATCTAAGAGAAAACCAGGGAAAAACCTGATGACCCAACAGTAGGAGACCGTGGGCGGTCCAGGGGCGAGGTCTGCAAGGGGACAGGAAGGAATTTGGGGTGCTAATGGAACCGTTTTGTATCATGATTGTGGTGGTGGTTATACAACTCTCAAAGGGCTTTAGGACTCCTAGAATGGATACGCATACACAGAGTCGATAATGACAAAAATCTAAAATCTATTCAGCTTTGAAATATGATGCTATGGAACTTTGGCAAAATGTGGTAGACACACCACAAGGTGATTTGCAAACATACACAGATGAATATTTGAATTGTATTAGCTACACATTTATATTCATTCATATTAGAAGAATACATAACTAGCTTACCAAGCCTATAATTTTAAGAAGACAATTGCATAAGATTAGGCTAAGAGGAAAAAAAAAATATGAGCTGCTTTAAAGGAAAACATTAAGTCAATAATTGTACTTGTGTTATACATATACGGCAAAATTTGAGATTAGGGTACATGAGTAAATTTGGAGAAATGTTGTTTAAAGGCCCTACTCCCATAGAAAATTGAGTGGAAAGACATACAACGTTAATACTGGTTACTTCTGCATAATAAGATTATGGGTGATTTTTATAAAGGTTACTTGCCTTCTCCAACATTTTATAGAATATATACATATTAACTTGCAATGAGATTTACTTTATAAGGCTGTTTTTAAGGTAATAACTACCTAGGAGATGAATATTTGCTTCTTCTACAATTTACCTGACCTGACCAACAATATGATTATGGAAAAATCGTTTTTGAGATTCATTTTTTTGCAGTTCTTTTTGTTCTTAGAGCATATACATTCCACCAAGAATATATAGTCAAATGATTGTTTTAAGTCCCTTGAAATTTTCCCTCTTTGTGTAGTTATGCTACCAAGTAAATATATATAATATTTAGGTTCATTTTGTTTTTAAATTTTAAGGATTGCTTTTTTTTAAAGTTGAATTTAAGTTTTTATTATGTAAAATACTTAGATGGGACCAAAATAAAATTTTTAGAGAAGGTTCTGGCTTAACTTCTCTGTTCTTTTGTCTCCCTTAGTCATAGCTATTGGGTCATTGGAAAAGTCATGATGCATGTTTGTGACAGATGGCGCTAGTTCATTTTTGTAAGTACTAGAGTCATTGCATCTATGTTATTGCAATGTCATTTGAAAGCTGACAGTTCTAGCTTCATTCTAAAAAAAAATTGAGCGATTTGGTTGAGTTTTGGAGATTTTACAAGTTGAAGATGGAAGACCAAACTGTGCATTTTTGTTACATTCTACTGTTTTACTTCCATAAAGGGAAGAATGCACATCAAGCTTGTGAAAAGTTGCATAAAGTTTACGGTGACAATGCTCTACAAGAACATCAGTGCCAATGATGGTTCACAAAATTCCATGCTGGTGGTTTTGATCTCAACAACGCTCCTCGGTCAGGGAGGACCACCGAGGTTGATGACAACAAAATAAAGGCATTGACTGAGTCAAACCCATGTCACATGACACAAGAGACTGCAGAAACATTGAACATCCATCACTGAAGCGTTCAGGACCACCTGAAGAAGCTGGGATACGTAAGTAAGCTCAATATTTGAGTTCCACATGAACTCAAAGAAGTTCATTTGATGGCGCATATGAACATCTGCAATATGCTCATTGAACGTGAGAAAAATGATCCTTTTTTAAAGCGACTGATAACTGGTGATGAGAAGTGGATTGTTGACAACAATGTGGTACACAGACGATCTTGGTCCCGACGTGATGATTCTGCCTCAAATGACATCGAAAGCAGACGTTCATCAGAGGAAGGTTATGCTATCAGTGTGGTGGGATTTTAAAGGTGTCGTGTTTTTCGAGCTCCTACCAAGGAACCAAACAATCAATTCGAATGTGTACTGTCAGCAATTGGACAGTTTGAACGAATCCATCATCCAGAAAAGTCCAGAGCTTGTTAATTGTAAAGGAGTTGTGTTCCATTGCGACAACGCGAGACCACACACAAGTTTGATCACCTGTCAAAAATTATTGGAGCTTGGATGGGAAGTGTTGCCAACCCACCATACTCGCCTGACCTTGCGCCATCAGACTTCCACTTGTTTAGCGCTCTTCAAAACTCCTTGCGTGGTATAACATCCAATTCAGATGAGGCTGTGAATCAGCACCTTGTTCAGCTTTTCACAAATAAAGACAGGTCCTTCTAAGAACGAGGAATTATGAAGCTCACTGAAAGATGGCAAAAGACTATTGAACAAAATGGGCAATATATCATTGATTGATCTTTGTTCTTTGTATAAACAAATGACCTTTGAAAAACACAGACAAAGTACGTCATGACTTTTCCGACAACCCAATAGTTTTTTTTAACAGTTTTTGGTTCATCTTTCCATTGTTTATTTTTTAAATATAGGCAACTAGGTATATGAATCTGTAACCCCTTCTCCCCCATTCTTAGATAGATAGTAGCGTACTAGCATACTATATATGCTTTTCCTAGGTTTTTCACCCCACAACATGCCTTGGCAGCCCCTCTGTAGTGAAATAAAGAAATAGATGGTTCTTGCCCTTGTTCATGACTGTGTAGCACTCCTCTGTGCGGGGTTGCCATGGTGGATTGATCCTGCCCACTACTGATGCTTGTGTTCTTTATTTAAATGGAGGAAAACTTGCCCAAAGCCCCTGGCAGATTTGCTCTCATGTCTCATGGACCAGAATGATGTCAAGCCTATAACAGCACTCATCACCAGTAAGGATGCACAGGACCACCCAGGACCCACGCTGTGGCTATGTACAGAGGCCAGCGTTGGAGCGGAGCGGGCTACCCAGGGAGGTAGGGACGAAGAAGTGGGCCTGGCAGTGGCAGGGGGTGGGGTGGAGGGAGCACAAGCCAACTCCCTTCTGGACCTCAGTTTCCTCATGTGCATAAGAAAGATTTAAAACAGACCAGTGTTTCCTAATTTCAGCCCTTTAAGAACTCCTCTCCCAGTACTTTAATTTATCAGTGGGCCACTTGTCTGATCACTTAGTATTCTCCCTTAAGCCGTCTTTATGTGAGATGTTAAAATTAGGGGAAACTGGATGAAGCATATGTGGGAACTCTCAATACTATCTTTGTAATTTTTCTGTGAAGTTAAAATTATTCCAGAATAAGAGTTATTTTAAACAGGTAAGTTCACAGGTTGGAATGATCTTTTTGCTTTTTAAGTTTCTGTTGCTATCTTTAGCAATCGCCACTGAAATGACTAGATTTAGGATTTCCATAAATGGCAGAACACCCCTGGGATCAGGCAACTATGGAAATGTTAAATGTAGGCAGTCCCAACACAAGAGATAGAGATTCTCAGGTTCTGAAGAAGTGATTTTGAGTCCCCCTGCCCCCCCCATCCCCCGCCTTAGTGGTCTATAAAAGCTTTACAGTGACCTTGAGAAATTTTCCTTGGGGTACCCTAGCTTCCAGGGCTGCACTGAGGGCCCTTGAACCGCAGGACGCTCTCAGGAAGCAATCCATCCATGCATATGGATCACGGTGCCAGCCATTCTACTTGTGTTTCCAGAAATCTGACATCTTGGGGGGGGGGCGGAGAGTACATCCTAAGGAGAGGATGTAGTCTCTTTGAAATCTGACCCTTTAAAAGTTGGGCTGCTGGACATTAATAAGGAAGAATGGAAAGTGCAGATCAATAAGACTTGCTGAAAATAAAACACACATTAGCATAGAGTATTCCCCATAACCAAGATTAATGCCTTTTTAAACCAAACCAGAGCACAGAGGTACATCTTTTAGGCTAATTGCCACTAGCAGATTGCAGAGAGACAGACAGGCTTGGGGGTGGGGGTTAGTGGACAAAAACCATTGCAGAACTCCAAAGAGACAGAATGAAATGAAATCACCCCGCGAGTTATGCAGAGAATTCCGTCAGCCCTGGGCTTGGGTTTATTAGGCATGCATTTGAAATTTAAATATGTTCTGGGGACAATGCCTTTTTACAGCATGGCGGGGAGCCCGGCCAGTCTATTAACAGGAGGACATGATCAAACATAAGATAGCAGGCGAAAGGGCTCCCTTTTCTTGTACAGAGACGGTGAAGAGACTTCTGCGGAATTCCAAACCTTTACCCATCTCACACCATGTCTAGGGCTGCGTTTNAATAGTTACCAGCCTGATATTGCATTCCCTAAGTAGTCATGAAACCTTCACTCTGCTGATATAAAATTCCAACATGACAGAAGCAGAAATTCATGCCATAGAAGCGATTCTTCTCAGAGCAGCAGAAGCCTGGAAGTCCATGAACATGTTAGGCTCCTGTTACATAGTTGATTCTGTTCAGGGACGGGGCAGCCTGGCCGAACTAAGGCCCATGGGCCAAACCTGGCCCTCCGCCTGCTTTTGTAAATAAAGTTTTATTGGAAAACAGCCAAGCCCATTCCTCGATGTATTGTCTATCGCTGCTTTCACATTGCCAAGGTGGAGCTGAGTAGTTATGGTAAAGACAGTCTGTTCTGTAAAGCCTTTAAAATAGTTACTATCAGGCCCTTTACATAAAAAGTGTGCTGACTGTGTCTCGGCTAATGCCAAGAATGATGGAGGAAGGCAGGCCCAGAAGAAGGATCCAGCCGTGCCTAGGTGTATGACCTTGAGCACATGACCTCAGATCTTTACCTCTCAGTCTTTCTGCCTCTCAAATGGGGATAATAAGAACAATCACAGCTAAGCGTACTGAATGTTTCCAATGTGTCCAGCCATGTTCTAGGCGCTTTGAATGTATTAATTCACTTAAGCCCCCCAACAATCCTGTGAGGTACATACTATGATTGTCTCCATTTTATAGGTAAGGAGCCAGAACAACAGAGAGGTGAAGTAACTTGCTGAAGGTCTCACAGCCAGGAAGTAGCAGAGCCACTGCCTCACATGGTAATTCTGAGTGTAAAGGCGGTCAGGCAGGTAGGTAGGGTTCTTATCCTGGTACCTGGAATACAGCNTTTGTTTGTTTGTTTTTAGTATATTCATCAAATTGTACAATCATCACCATTATCTAATTCCAGACACATGACTTTTATGACATAGTCTTGGAAGTCACACACCTCCATTTCTGCAACATCCAATTGGTTCACAGGTCTGCCCTCTTCAGTATGGAGGGAAGAATCATTGGGGACCATTTTGGAGACTGGCTACCACAGTGCTTGATATATTTTGAGTGAACGAATGAATAAATGATTTTGTTAACTGAAGGGGGATGAAGCCAGACACTCTCCACCTTGTCAAATTCAGTGGTCAATTCCAGATCATCTTTCTTATCCTACTAGCAGCATTCAACACAATTAAGTTGTCCTCCCTGTAACACACCCTGGGTTTCCAGAACATCACATTTGCCTGGTTTTCCTCCCAATTCACAGGTCACTCCTGAGTCTCTCCTGCCGGTTCTCCCTCATTTCACGCTGCGCTGCCCAGAGCTCAGTCCTGGCACTTCCTCTCGTCCCTGTTGACACGCCCTCTGTTCATGGTCTCATTCCGCCTCCACGGCTTTAGCATCAACCGTCCCCTAACAACGCTCCCACCTGTCCCCGAACTCCAGGTTCAAACAGCCACTGCCCTCTGGGCATCTCCACTTGGGCCAGGGAGACTCTCGCACGTACCACATTCAAAACCGAACCCCAGGTCTCCCTCACCCTGCTATTCTTACAGGATTCTCCAGCGTGCCTCATGACAACTCTATCCTGCCACTTGGCAAAAAAAAAACCAGAGGACTTCCTTACTACTTTCTTTCTCTGCTGTCCCCATGTAATCAACCCACCCATTTCCACCCCCAAAATGTGTTCAGAGTCTGACCATTTTCTCCCTCCCCACGGCTCTCATCCTGCTCCTATTCTGGGGACAGTGGTGGCTCCTGGCTGCTCTCCTGGTGCCTTCTGTCCACCTGTTGTTCTACATAGAGTGGGCAGAGGGATCCTGGGAAAATGCAGGTCGGATGACCTGGCCGATCTGCTCAAGTCAGAAGTCTGGATACACACGACCTCCCTGCCCACGGCTCTCCCCGTCTCCCTTGCTAGCTAGCTCCTCCAGCCATACTGGTCTCCTCGCTCCGCCAGTACCCCAGGCATGTTCCCACCTCTGGGCCTTTGCACTGGCTGTTCCCTCAACCTGAAACTTTCCTCCAGTATGTCCATGCCTCCTTCCCTCCCTCCCTGTTCTGTTCTTCCTTCAAGTCACCTTCTCTGTGACCTTTGCTGACCTCTGGAAATAAAATGGCAACCCCTACCGTCAATTGTGATTCCCTTCTCTACTGTTCTTAATCCATAGCTCTTACTGCTATCTGACAGATGATAGGTTTTACTTAGATTATTTTGTTTATTGTCTGTCTCCCTTCCCTTGTCTCCCAATGTGGGCTCCAGGAGATTAGGGACTTTGCCTCATTGGCTGCCCGATCTCTTGTTAGAATCGTGTGGGAGCACATGGTGGGACTCAATCAGTATTTGTTGAGGGATGAATATCTGTCCTCTTGACTACTATCTATTTCATCTTCTACGGTCTGGTTTTGCTACTCCTGTACTTGGTACATAGCAGTTGCCCAATACAATTTATTGGGTGACTATATGGCCCTCCAAGGGCTTCTGCTTCCTTATTTGCAATGTGAGGAGTGGGAGTGGCCAACTAGAAAGTTCAGTCCTGCCAACAGGGGTAGCCTGTCCTTGGCCCCAGCCAGTTACCTGTAGCCAGACAAGACAGCAGGCCCAGTATGGCCAGACCTTACCATTAGTCAAAAGAGCCAGTCATCTGAATTCTTATGTGAGTGCACCCACATTTTAAATGCTAGTGATTAATTTCACATTTTCAAAAATCAGCTGTTTACATCATAACAAACCACCCCAGCGCTTAGCAGCTGAGTACCACCAACGCTTACATAGCTCATGTCTTTCCATCATCAACTGACCTCTCCAAATCTCTAAATAACCCTTCCCAGTGACACAGATTAGAGCGACACCACTGGCAAGCAGAGGGCTTTTGTACCGAAGGAGGAAGGCTCTACCATCCCAAAAAAGGTTGGCATGAAATTAAGGTGACAAGGGGAAAAGAGAGTCAAGAGCCGCTGGCCAAATAATTCAGCTTAATCTCCAGGAAATGACTGTCAAAGACTTAGGAAGAAGCCTGGGTGTCAGGAGGCAGCCTGGCTCAAACAGCTTGGCCGGGTGGGAGCAAATGTGTCCTGCAGGTGACATGCCCCAGGGAGATCAGCTCTGGGTGCAACGATGACTATATTATATGACTGGGAATAAAAGATTGATTTGGGGCTGGGAGACATCTAATGACAACTAGTGGGACCAAGCAACCCCAAATCAGGATGAACCCACAGTTACTTTTGAGCATATAATCAGCG
>NW_017731404.1:2869496-2872301 GCF_001890085.2 Hipposideros armiger
CTTGACTTTGTGGAGCGTTTATTTATCAGACATCTTCAGAAGCGGCTGCCACTATGGCAAAATGTGTTCGGTATTCTGGGGAAAGGGATAGATTTTGCAGGGTCTGCATTCCTCAGTTTCCGGATTGTCAATTTTTCAAGCAGGATTTTGATGCTTGAAGATCTTCCAGAAAGTATGGCAACCAATAATGCCATTAAAAAAATAAATAAAGAAAGAAAGAAGGCACGGGTGAGGGGTGGGGGTGGGAAGAAGGAAGGAGAAACCTTACGAAGGTGAGACCAGGAGCTCAATGGACATTTCACAATCGCGATTTGCAGGTCTGTTACAGTCCTTGGATGGTTCACACACAAACAACAACAAGCACATGTATATAATGAATTAAATTGGCTTTTGGAACCCATTTACTTTCTTTATAACTTAAAAAAAACACACGAGTCACGCATTTGTTATAGAAAATGCAGATAAACAATGGGAGACAGAAAAACAATCACCCATAATCCCACCATCTCAAAATAACCACTACCTTTAACCTGCTGGTATTCTAGTTTAGTTGTAATATAGTTTCCCCCCCCCACTGCTGCTGCAGAAATGGTTTCAGTAGGTCACAATGTAAAACACCTAAATAAATGATGGCAAGAGTGGTTAATGGGGGGTGGGGGTGGGGTGGTGCTGAGAGAAGATCTCCACTCACTACATTGTGTGTTTCTGGCTGTTTCCTCTTTTTTTAACCAAGCCTGAATCTCTTTTTTTTTTTTGAGGCAAGGATAAACCCAGTAAGGATCAGTTTTTTAAGTTAAAAAATGTAATAGTTAACAGGGAATTCAGAGCCAACCTTTAAAGCACCCGTATCAGTTCCAAATATCTCTCCATAGAAGGCAGAGTAGCCAGCGTAAACATACACACTCCTTGGCTATCAAGAAAGATCCATCATTAACTGAGTTCTGCCCCTGAAACGAAGTGGTTAGTCAGTGTCCACACAACTTCAAAACAAATTGTCAATTTGGTAGGGAAAAAAGAACCCCAACACCAACCATCTAGTCAATTCAGGGGAAAATTATCAGTCCACCATTTGTCATGTAATCCAAACAAATGGTTGACTAAGTAAATCTACTTTTTAATTAGTTATGCATATATCGCATAGACACTGTGGCAGGCAATACTTTGTTTTTTGGGTAGCAGCACAAAAGACTGTGAAGATTTGAAAGGAGATATTTCCATTTAATCCTCTTTGGAACCCCCCTAGAGGTGAAAACACCCTGTTATGTATTTAATTTAATTATTGGAAGAAAGAAGAAATTAAATGTCTGTAGGTATAGGAATCTCTCTGAAAAATAAAAACACAAACAAACAAAAAGGAGCTGAAGCCTTCTCAACAAAATGTTCAGGTACAACCCAACTGGATCCTGAGTAACAGATCATGCAAATGTAATGCACATTTCAAAGACAAAACAAAATAGAAAGGAAAACCTACAACAATGCTCGCAGCGGCTAGTTCTTGGTGGTGGGATTATGAGCAATCTGGTTTTCTTTTTGCTTCTTGGTCAGTGCTGATTGTACTACAATGATCATATAGATTATAACTAGCTGCAGAAAGGAAAGGAAGGGAGGAAGGAAGGAAGGAAGGAAGGAAGGAAGGAAGGAAGGAAGGAAGGGAGGGAGGGAGGGAGGGAGATGCACAAAATGAAAGCTGGGGAGGTAGACCCACACCAGGGTGTTAAAGATGGGGTACAAACCCCTACACCTGGTGTAGTAAGGTGATTGTCCTTCCTTATCATTCACACCTTCCTTAATATTTTTCTTTGTGTTCAAAGAAAAGGCTCAAGATCAGAAGGGGCACCATTCCCGGAGGCAACTGTCATGGAGGTAAGCAAGCATCAGATCAGTGCATGCTGGGTCAGGGTGTCTGGAGTCCTGACCCTGTGTGCTTACATGATCACCACTTGCTATTTAAAAATATTAATGCAGGGCCGGCTGAGTGGNTGAACAAATTTGGTGGTGTTTACATTTCAACAACAATGGACTTCTGCAACAATCAACTAACAGGCTTTTCAAAATTCACCCCTTACTGGATTTTTTCCTTGAACGATTTCAGACTATTTATAAGCCAAATCAACAACTTTCCTTAGATGAAGCAATGATTCCTTGGAGGGGTAGGCTTTGTATACAAACATATAACCCGGGAAAACATGTATTTCAGTTGTATTATAAATGAGAGTGATTAAAAAAACATAGGAATATTTGGGGGTTGGGGGGGAGTGTATAAGAACATTATCTCGCTTCAGTCCTGCCAGTGTTTTTCTCTGAGTATGACTTCATTTAAAAATAATGTCAACAGTCCACATTTTAGACCCTCTGTGAACGTGAAGACACAGCTGAATGGCTTCCTTGATGTCCCAGCGATAGCACCTGGTGGCTATTCTCTTTTTCATCCTTCATTTTACCCTGACAACGATTCTTCCAGGACACAGATATTAGAATGCCCCCAGGGACCCACCCAACTTCTCAAAAATCCTCTGTTTATTTTTCAAAATAGGAGAGGGAAGGTGTGTTTGGAGATAAGAGACGAGGCTGATTAACCAGTTAAACCATTTCTGTTAGTTCAAGTGATCAGATTTCACTGTATTATCTATAATGTGAATAGTTCACTTTCCAGGTGGAGTCATCCATAAGGGAGATGAATTGAGAGAGTATAATCATAGTTTTTTGGGGTTTTTTTTCTCTTTGCCTTTCTTCCAAGTTTTATAATCGCCCTCTGAAACTCAATATTTGAAGCTATACCTTAATATTAAAGCTGGGAAGACAGTG
>NW_017731404.1:2875291-2881310 GCF_001890085.2 Hipposideros armiger
TTTAAAAAAAATTAATGCAAAGAACCAAAATTATGCTATTTATCTACCTATCCATCCATCCACCCACCCATCCACCCACCCACCCATTCATCCATCCATCCATCCCATCCATACGTCCATCTGAGATATGGCATAATGCAGGGGCAGGCGCATGGACTGTAGGACCAGACTGCTTCAGTTTGAAACCGGGCTCTGTCTCTTCCTAGCTCTGTGGCCTCGAGTGAGTGACTAAATCTCTTGGCTCTACCCTCTGGACCGTGGGTCTATCCTCTGAGTCATTCTTTCCCCATGAAAGACAGCTCCTATTTGCAGCTGTGTAGTTTCACAGCCTGCTTCTTGCTTGTAGAAGTCTGAAGGTTCAAAGGCCTCTTTCCACTTCCTACTGTCTGCTCATTTCAGTCCAAGCAGGCCGTGTTTCTGCCAAGAATTTTCTTGAAAAACATTAGTGGGGCTCCCAGGCATTCAGGAGTGGCTTAGCTGGGTGAAGTTGCAGACAAGTTGTTGGCCAGGTTTATAGTCTTCCGAAGGCTTGGCTGGGCCTGGTCAACCTATGTCCAAGATGGAACATGCACGTGATTGGCGAGTTGGCCCCAGGTGTTGTCGGGAGGCCTTAGTTCCTCTCCATGAAAGCGTCTCCACAGAGCTGCTATGTGTCCTCAGGCCATGGCAGCTGGCGTCCCCCAGAGCAGGTGGTCCAAGAGAGCACAGTGCAGGAGCTACAATGTCTCCTGTGACCTTGTCTGGGAATCCACACACTGTCATCTCCTCAGTCTTCTATCGGTGACACAGGGCATGACTGTGAAGCGGTAAGGCTCATTGGAGGCCACCTGGAGGCTGGCTACCATAGGACTCTTTTAAAGCAGGCCTAAGACAAGGTTTTTAAAATGTTGTTTGAAGCCTTGGGGTTTTCTTTAGGTTTGAGGTCTGATTGATCCAACAAGCATTTATTTTGTACCAACCATGGCCCAGGCACTGTGAGAGATGCTGAAGATGTAAATATGCGTACAAATCTGTTGTACATGTTTCAGGTAGCTGAGGTCACTGCAGAACCCATGTGTATATGAGACAATACTTGCATACAATACGATAAGTGCCATGATTAAGTTGCGTACTAGGTGAGTTGTTAGAGTTAAGAGAGAGGCTTTGTAGCCAGGCCTGGAGCGGGTGGGGTGAGGGTGCTGGTTGTAGTAGGGTCGGGAACGATTTCCCAGAGAAAATAATCAGCATTGTCATGTATTATGAGCCAGGCCTTATATTAAGCATGTTTAATCCATCACCTCAAGGAATCCTCTCAATAATGAGGCGCCTACTATTATACTGTATTTATTTGCTTGCATGTTGTCTGTCACCTCCCTCTCACCCCTACTCCGACTAGAGTAGAGTGTAGGCTTCAGTTAGACCATGGTTGCTGTCAGGTTCTAAATCTCCAGCATCTAGAAGAGTTCCTGGCACAAAGTTAGCCCTTGATGCTTTTTAGTCAAATCACTGACTACCCATTTTGCAGATGAGAAAACAAAGGCTTAGAGAGAAGTGACTTTCCCAAGGTCACACAACCACCAAGTAGCTGAGGCAGAATCCCAACCCATGCTCATGTTCATGGTAATAAACTCTCTCCCTCAAACACAGCCTGAGTCCTCAAGGGGAGAACAGCTGAGTGGTGAAGTCAGGCAGGGAGGTACTAAGGCAGGTAATTGGGATGCAGCGTCAGTGCTATGAACAAGTGTTTTCAAGGCCTGATAGGAGCGAAGAGGATGGGCTTGGAAACCGGCGGGCAGGTGGGAGATAGCCAGCAGAGGCTGTGTGGGCAGCAGATCGGGGGCTGTGCGTTTTGGCCATGGTCCTCCTGGCGGTGATGCTGTTTGCAGACCCCACAGTGATGCACTGACTTTATTCCAGGAGAGCCAGGGAGTCCCAGCTGGTAGAATTCACAAATCCCAAGTTCAAGTCCTCCTTGAAGCTGAGTAGGAAGCATCACCAACCTGCTCGGGGGGCAGTGAGTCGATCCGGGTCCCCTGCTCCTCATTCAGAACTTTCCTCCCTCCCCATCGTGTTTGCGTTCCTCTTTGTACCCGCTAGCTGGGGAGGAGACTCCCACCCATTCTCACTGGCGCTCAGCGTCCTGTTTGGTGAAGCCCAAGACCACACTAACTGCCCGAGAAAACGGAACAATGCTTGAGACCCACGTGTGAGGTGAAGAAGGAAAGCTCCCCCGGGCTCACCATGCTAATTGCCAGGACACCAGCTAGAGGAAGACGTTCTCTTCGGCTATCTTTGCTTCAGCCATAGTTGCTTCTGTGAACTGGTACAGTCAAATCAGGGTAAGAATAAGACCCTCTCTCCTGGTGTGGTCATATCCCACAGCACCTGTGCTCTGGGCTCACCCACCGATCACTTGCCATCTCTCTGGTAGGCAGGATGGGATCTTTTTGTTCTTTCAAGGTGAAAGTGTGAGAAATGTGATCAACTGGTTCTCATGAACTCACGTAAAGTCAGGTCTCAGGATTAGCTTTTAATTTGGGGTTTCCTTTATCGGTGCCTGGGCGGTGTCTGGTATCTGGTAGGGGTGTCTTTCAAGCCTAAAGAAAATGCTCTCTGTGTCTTTAAATGGCTGTGTTCCCTCCTGAATGGTAAAGTCATACAAGCTCATTGTATGCGATTTCAGAAACGCAATCATGCATACATAGAAAGAAGTCAGCCGTTATACCACCAGCCAGAGGTGACCAATAATGCCTGTAGGACCTACTTCCGCTCTTTTTGTCAATGTACGTGCAGTTAAATTCTTAGGTGCAGTGGGTAGGCACAGGTCTCGGCCAGGCATTCTCAACCTTTTCTGGGCTCCGGGCCTCTTGGAAATTCTGAGGAAACCCATGGACCCTTTCTCTCAGAGTTATGTTTTTAAATGCACAAATTAAAACACAAAGGAAATCAATTACATGGAAATACAATTACCAAAATATTTTTAAAATTCTGGGACCTAGTAAACCATGAGCTTCTTCATGAATTCATTTAATGAATGTCTAGCAGTAGGTCTACGAGCATCTGTGACATCAAGGTACTGATGAGGGTTAGTGAGAGTTGGGGATGTCTCCACCACTGGATTAAGGAAATACCTGTGATTCCTGTTGGTGACAGTAGTAGGAACGCTTACATTCGTAATAGAAGGAATGCTAAATTTGAGTTAGAAGGCAGTGAAAATAAATATATCCCACCCCCCATCCAGATTCACAAACCCCATAAAATCTACCCATGAGACTCAGGTTAATAACTGCTTTGGTCTAGGCTCCCAGCTCTGCCATTTACCAGCTGTGTGGCCCTAGGCAAGTTACTCACCTTCTCTGGGCTTTGTTCTCCCTCCTGTAAAATGGGCATACTAATAGTCTCTATCTCATAAACATTTTGTGCATATTGAAGATGCCTGATGTAATGCACTTAGAAGAGTACTAAGGACAAAAAGGTCAGAAAACCGAATGTAAGTTTAATTCATTTGGTAGCCAAAGCTCACCTGATGTGAACTCATTTGGCGACAAAACTTGACCTAGATTGATGCAAGACTATTTGTGTGAATATTTATACTTCCTTGCTGCAGAACTATCAGTGTGTGTGATGACAGGGTGCTGTTCCAGACCCCTACAAATACATGGTATTACCTTTCTACATGGAAACAGCTGGAATTCCAAAAATCTGTCTGGCACGAATGGACCTGTACTTCCTGTGCTAGAAATACGACTTTTTTTCTTTAGTTGCACTTCAAACTAATTATTTCATTTTATTCTTGTGAGTTAGGCGGCAGAGACAGGATCATCTCCAATTTAACAAGTGGGGAAACTGAGGCACAGATTCCCAAGTTGTCAGGCAACTTGTCCAGACTCCCAAAGATACTGGACTAGGACTTGGTGTTTGGACAAACCTAGTACGTAATGGGCCTGTTGACAGTGGAGGATCCCTAGGAATTAGTAGCAGGCTTTTTTCTTTTCTTTTTTTTTAATTTAAATTTAAAGTTAAAATCAGAGTGCTAGCTGTCAGTGAAACACTGTAGATTCAAATTCCTCCCAGGGTCTTGTTAGAGATCAGTAGAAGTTGTGGTAATACCATGCTCGAAGTCATTGTTTCTTAAGCAGTTACTGTTGGTCAGGCATGTGTGTGATCTCAGTTAGCTAGGAAGGTGCATTCTATTCTTATCCCCCTTTTACAGATGAGAAAACCGAGGCCCAGAGAGGTTAAGCAGCAGGCACCAGGTCACACAGAGTAGGTGGCAGGGCCAGGATCTGAACCTGGTGCTGTCTGGTGATCCCTTGTCGACTAGTTCTTTTCCCTTCACATTTCTCTCTGTATTAAGATTTTGTTCTCTTTGCCAAAAGCACATCTCATTCCACTAACCTTTTCAAAGGCTTTGATCTAAAAGGATAAAAGTAGCAGTAATTCTACTTCTGGGAACTGATCCTCAGAAATAATCAGAGATATGGACAAAGCTTTCTGTTCAAAGGTTTTTGCATGATGGTATGTACAGTAGTTTGAAAAACCAGAGAATGAGAGATAAAAATGAACATGGTACAAATTTCTTATGAGAAAATATCATGCAATCATAAAAATGGAATTGTTAAATAACATATTCTAAGGAAATATTCATAATAAATAGTAAGTTTTAAAATGGATTAAAATCTGTATATATAGCATTAGCCTTTTCTTGGAAATCAAATACATAGATGCACATATGCATATACCAGGACTCAGCAAACTGGGGTCCCACTGGTCAGCAAACTGGGGCCCACTGGCCAAATCAGGGCCCCTGTGGTTCTGTACAGCCTGTTAGCTCAGAATGGTTTTTACAGCTTGAAATGTAAAGTGTAAATAAAAGACTATTCAGTCTTTTGGCAAGAATGTTGTTTGAGGAGTTGAGGACATTGCCTCTTGGCCTACAAAGCCTAAAATATTTACTATCTGGTCCTTTACAGAAAAAATTTGCTGAACTCTGGTATATACTAAACTAACAAACACACTCTCAGGGTTCCATTGGGCCCACTGGAAAAATCCAGGATAATCTCCCCATCTCAAGGTCAGCTGAGTAGCAACCTTAATTCTGTTTGTTCTCTTAATTCCCTTCTGCTATGTCATATAGTTACAGGTTCTGGGGCTTAGGACGGGTACATCTTTGGGTGAGTTGTGGGAGGAGCCTGGTGGCCTAGAGAGAGAGAGATGTGTCTCCATATCCAATAGGATACAGATTTTTTTACAGATATTATTTTTATTCAATCTTATACGGATCCAAAATGTGCATACCATTATCTCCAGTTTGCAATATGCGGACCCTAAGGCTCAGACAGGTCGAGTTACTTGCTCAGATAACACAGCTGCAGTGTCAGGGGTGGGGGCTGAGCCCAAGTCTGTGGAGCTCTAGAGTCTGAGGGTTTCCAACCAGGCTAAGCGTGGCTACCAATGACACAGGAAGAACAAGTTCTTCTCCTCACTGGTTTCACTGGAAAGGGTACAGAAGTCTCAGTGAATTCAATTGCTCAGCCATGTTGATTTAGGGGTGGAGAAGAGAAAAGGCAAGGCAAGCTTCTAAAGGCCTGGGTTCAAATCCCACCTTAGGCAAATAGCGTCGGCTCTCTGGGCCTCAGCCAGCTTCTCATGGGGATAATCAACAAGCTCCCCATCTTCCCACCCAGGAGTGTTTACTTTGTTCATACAGTAAAAGTTTGTTGAGCTCTTCAGTGTGCCAGACTCCATCCTAGAAATTTCTAAAACATTCCATCAAGGCAGGGTAAGATTACCGTATTTGAACCATGCAGATAAATTTGCCATCAAGATGTGTGCATGATAAAAATAATGGCCAGCGTTACCGGGCCGGCCGAGTGGCGCGATGGTTAAGAACTGGCTTTGGATGCCAGAGGGCCCCGGTTCGGATCCCACATATGAGGGCCAGTGACACTTCCCTCCACAGCTAAGATGCTGAACAACAGCTCAACCTGGAGCTGGGCTGCTGTGAGTCGCTGGCGACAGCGTAGGCTGCAGCCCCTGT
>NW_017731404.1:2881589-2912901 GCF_001890085.2 Hipposideros armiger
TACTTTCTTAAAATAAATAAATAAATAAATAATGGCCAGCCTTACCAAGGGTTTACTGTGTTGTGTGCCAGGCTCTGAGCTATGAGCTTTGCAAATTCGGAAAGTTCTGAATCACGGGCTCACACTAACAGCTGGACTTCAAAAGAAACTGCAAACTTCCATTTCCCCTTATTCAAGTGTGGATATGTCCTTAATGAAACCCCAAATTAAGAGCCAAATAGCCCATGATCATAAGAACCATCAGGCTTACCACAGGGCGAGAGGCTCCTAGTGGGCCACTAATTCTCCCCATTTCCTGTCCTGCAGCTGAGGCTTTGATCTCCTGGCTCACAGATGACAGGTCGGCCCACAAGTCATCAGGAATTGCTAAAGTGACTTTCTGTCTCATCGAGTATGAAGGTGCGCAGACACCCAGCGCCTCCTTTCTCACTATCCGATTTTATGAGCGTTGAATGTGAATTGCCAAGGCCGTTTCCCTTCAGATCGATCGGGTTTTTTGAAGTAAAAGCGGTTTGCCTCTGCTCTGGGCTCACCGTGAAAGGGGAGCACCGGGAACGGCGCTGAGCAAGGGCTTTTCTGGGGAACGACTCCTGCGTAAAACTTAGGGAGTCTCTCCTGGTCCCCTCCGGGGGCCACTGCTGGGACTCACCACATGGCATGTTTGGGTTGTCACTCAGAATGAATGCATGACAAAAGAACCCCACAAAAACAAAACGAATGAATTTTAGAGGTTTCTGGAACGTGCTAACAAAGTGGAGATGACATGAGACAGAGCTGAGAAACTACAAATAGTTTCCCCACAAATTCAGGAAAACTATCCCAATCCTTTAGGCCAGCCCCTGCATGGAGTGGGGGGTGGGAGTGCGGGTGGGGGAAGAAGTAGCCTAAAATGCTGTTCATTCAAAGACTCTTAGAAAATAGGTTCTATCTATCTGACCATCCATCCATCCATCCATCCATCCATCCATCCATCCACCCACTATCTAAAGAAATGACGACTTTAGCCTAAAAACAGCGTACCCAAACAGGAAGAAAAAATACATATAAAGCCTAAACAATTTGGCAGCAGTACTTTTCAGTATGAAAAAGGCGCCTGGCCTTAGGCGTTGCAGCTCCACACCTGGCATTTCAGCCTACAAAAATAATAACGGTGGTGTAAAAATAGACGTGCAAGGACACTCACCACCGCGCTGTGATAGAAAAACCTGGAAACCACCATTCCATGAGTAGGGCTGTTGTTAATTACATCTCAGCCGCTTAACTGCTGAGTTCCTCAATTTCCCCATCTGTGGACCACAAGAATATTAGGGATGCTCGCTGGTGAAGGGAGAGGACTGAATGCGCTAATGCTCAGACAGGCTTTAGAACTAGGATGGGCACACAGGACATGCACCATCATTTTAGTCATGGTTCTTAGTATTACCAAATAATAGAAGCCAACATATTTTTTAAAACACTGAAGTTGATGTATAGGTACTGAAATGCCTATATTTATGGTTCAATAATAATAATAATAATAAAAAGCAACCCACAAATGACAGAATATATAGGATATAATCCATCACTACTGTACTTTTTAACCTAGGATGTGCCTCATATTTAACACGTAGGTTAATTTGAAGATAGGACATTTCAGGAAGGCTACATGAGAACTGGTGGTTTATA
This sequence comes from Hipposideros armiger, assembly GCF_001890085.2. Classification (NCBI taxonomy): domain Eukaryota; kingdom Metazoa; phylum Chordata; class Mammalia; order Chiroptera; family Hipposideridae; genus Hipposideros; species Hipposideros armiger. Next base: position 2,883,255 of record NW_017731404.1, read on the forward strand.
AAAATATTTCTGTCTGGACTCTAGAGGGTTACTGTGAAAACACAGCAGATAAACCTGTCTCTGTCCTTCGAAAGACATTTGTCATCTACCAACAATTCTCATTTATGTTTTATGACATATATAGGATGGAACTAGTGGGTTTAATTAATATATGGTTTGAACCAGTGAATAAAAAGCACTAATAATCATGTTTTAAGAAAAAAGCCATATATAGCTCTGCTGGCTAAAAACTTCAGGTTTAAAAAGGATTGCTATCAATAAAAATTTATAAAATGTAAATTTTTGGAATTAAGAAATCCTATGAGACCTTCAAACGGCATTTCGGATTCTCTTCAGAGTCCAGTACCAAGGATACATTAATGACAGAAAATGAAAGAAAAGGTTTTTGGATAAGACGCTATAAGATGGGTTACAAATTGATATGAGTAAGGCAACTATTGCTTCAATATCTCATTTTTATGCAAATAACACCACTGTAAGAATAAGCAGAGCCTATATTTAATATTAGCTATCCACGATGTTTTAGTTTTGTAGTGCAGGCTCATCTGTATAGTTCAGTATCCATCTAATGTTTGTTAGCTAGTCTTTATTTGTGTAAAATCTGGGTCATTTTACCAACACAACTGTTTCTGTGTCCATCTGAGTTAGTATGTGTCCACAGGCCTTCCCTGACCAAATGTTGCTACCTTCCTGAAATGTCTTTTGAATGTTGTTCACGGTAAAGTTATCATCTTTAATGAAAAAATGCCTGCTGAGGCGACTACAAGCCATTTGGTTCCCTCCTGTCAGGGCAGGAAAAGAATAACCCTGAGTAAGGCTGAAGGTTTTTATTATCACATCGTAAATGAGCAGTGGCATCTGTCAATACAGAGAGACTCAGAAGGCCCTGCGAAAGGAAGCGGTGGTGGGGGAAGGCTGTCGAGTGACAAAATGGATTTTTATTAACCTCCTGTTCCACCATCTCTTTTCCTACTTTATTTTGCCTCATTCACTTTGCAACATAATAATGCTATAAAAACACCCAAACAGGAAGCTGATAACCATTAGAAACCGCAGGGCCGGCCCATTACTGAAAAGCAATACGACGTGGAGTTGTAGACAATCTTTTAGAATTTTAAACAGAGGGATGCCAACACAGATGTATTTTCACAAACCAGCCCCGCCTCCTTTGGGTCTTCTTTAGAAGGTATTTCTTTCCAAGAATAACGTAAGCCTGTGTGCCTACACGCTAATTCTCACAAAGTTTTCATATTTGGGTCATAAACATCTTTCATGACACTGGTAAAATGACCAAGGTGTTTATGAGCTGCAAGAAATGTTTATGCCAAATGCATAAAAGCAGAAATGGAACCGTTCACATCAAACCCGAAATGAGGTGCCTTGTCGTGGGGGAAGGGAAGTGGGGGTGGGAGGTGGGGTGGGGAGGGCAGCATGATTTCGCTGGAAGTTGTTAAGGTGCAGGTCTCATAAAAATGTTTAGTAAATGTTAACAGTAATTCGGGCCTGAGTAGGTGTGGCAACAGCACACAGCCAGGGCAATGAAAGATGAACAAGGGCGCCTGCGGCCTCCAAGAGGAAGCATTTCCTCTCCTTTGTGCCAGGAGGGGGCATGGGCCCGGCTCAGGAACAGCCAAGGTTCAGGTTCTGGAATGCTGAGGGTTGGAGCCCATCACGTTTTCCAAAGAGATTTCCAGCTTGGGCATAAGTTGGGTTCCTATTTTCATGGAGAGTCAACCGCTATAATACAGATGTTTTGTCCTAAAAACATTCCCACCGCAGCAAATTGAAATTTGTTCCAAGGAAAAATGTCCACGACTTTTTTAAAAGGCAAATTATAAAATCATATACAACCCGAGAAGATCCTTTTTGTTGTGATTGTTTAAAACAAAACAAAACAAAACAAAACAGCATACACACAGAGAAAATCACCTGTGCAAAATATCCCCAGCATCACAGTGGGTTGGAACATGTTGCATTTTATATTTCTGTATTGATGGCGTTGATTAAAAAGGGCACGTAGAGATAAAATGTCATAGATCTACACAATAACACATATTAAAGACCAAAAAACGAATGCAGGTAAAGACGGGTAAAATCTGAGTATGGTCTAGCGTTTTCTTCACTGTATTGTGCCAGTGTCAATTTCCTGGTTTTGATAATGTGGCAGGGTGACCTGTCACCATTGGGGGACGCTGGGGGGTGGGTACAAGGGACCTGTCTGTACTATTTTTACACTTCTTGTGTCCTATAACTGCTTTGAAATAAAACGTTTAAATAGGGCATCTATGAGTTTGAAAATGAAATAAAAAAGGGGAAAACCAAAATCAAGTGATTCGTAAAATAGATGTCCTGGACATACTGTGGAGATGCCAAGCTGCAGATGGCAGAGCAGAATGCATACATGGAACGGTCCACATATGCTCAGAGACATGTGTGGCTGGACGCTTCCAAAATGCAGAGAGTCATTATCATCATCTTCCATCTGATGGAAGGGGGAGGGGGAGGGGTACTTTGTGCATGTAACTTTTAAAAAAAATTGTGCTATACATCGCTTTTTATAGTGTCTTTTCATTCACTGCACTTTCCTGAGTTTTTCCCCCCAAAACTTATACACACACACACACACACACACAGTGTGTGTGTGTGTGTGTGTGTGTGTGTGTGTGTGTGTGTGTGTGTGTATATACGTCCTTAATTTTTGCCCTAGGCAAGTTCTTCACTCACTGCTTACTCCTTTGGGTAAATCATGAGTCCTTTCATCTGTGAACATGGAAATAAAGACTATTTATTATCTCATCATTAGGAACGAACTGCAAACACTGTAGGGGAAAGCTTGGCCCGAGAGGCCACAGTTGACCTCTAAGGGGAAGGGAATTAAACTATGCTGTGGACCTACTATGTGCCAGACACAGTACATCCTTCATCTTATTTATTCCTCAAAACAACAACGCGATAGGGTAGATAATTTTTGATAATCATCTGGCAGGTGAGGAAACGGAGGCATTGAGAGGTTAAGGGCGGCGGGGGTGGGGGAGGTCCCGCAACTGGTAAGGTGGGGAGCTGGGCTTCAAACCCAGAGAGTGTAGCTTCGGTATCTGGCTCTCCACCACTACTTGATATTGCTTCAGGATGGACACTTAAAGACATCATCGTCATTGTCATCAGTAAAATGGCTTGTAATATAACAACTATACCTCTGCTTTGGGATTCTTAGCCAGTAACATAACCAATACCTAGTGAAGGGCTCAGCATCACATATGGAGGAGGCAATGAATCACGCAGCACCAGGCAACTGGAATTACTACTGACATCAGGATTTCCTGCAAGTAAAGCAGCCGGATCAAGAGAACAACTGTGCCCTGCCGTGGACCGTGAGCACGAGGGGAAGGGGGTATGGGGTGGAAGGCGGACCTCAAGCTGCCAGGTCCTCTGGACAGGTGGCCAGGAGCGGAAGTCTCACTGGATCACGTGGGAGGAAAGAGGAGACGAGCGTGGGGAAGAAGTTTACAGGGCTTGGCAGAGGCTCCGAGGAAAGTACAGGGGCGGTGGTGCGCCGAACAATGCTGCCCCCCACCCCCAAAGATGTCCACATCCTGATCCCTGAAACCTGTGAGTATTCGACCTTACATGGCCAAAGGGACTTTGCAGATGTGCCTAAATGAAGGGTCTTTAGATAATCAAAGATTAGCCTGGATTATCCAAGTGGACCCAACATAATCACAAGTGCCCTTATCAGAGGGAGGTGGCAGCTCATAGGAGGAGGTAGGAGATGGAACAACAGAAGTTGGGTGATGGAAGGAAGATTCCAGGAGCTACGGGATGTGGGTGCCCTACAGAAGCTAGAAAAAGCAAAGGATTTTCTGTTAGAGGCTCCAGGGGGAACCAGCCCTCTCAACACCTTGACATTAGCCCAGCGAGACTAATTTTGGACTTCTGGTCTCCGGAACCGTAAGAGAATAAGCTAGTGTGGGTTTAAAGCCACTCAATCTGTGATAATTTGTTATAGCAGCTACAGGGGCTAGGAATAGGAAATGGCTATCAGGACTATGAACTAGGAGAAAAGACAAGGGAGATTTTAATGCTACTAGTTTTAAACTGAGCCCTCTTTAATATTTTTTTAGATAATAAAAAAAGAAAAGAATGCTTTGTAAATCATTTTTTTCTTGCCTTATTGTGCTTCTTTAAGCATGTCTCCTTTCACTGAGTGGGCTGCTCGGAGCCCCTGGTTTTACTTGGATGATACAATTGTTAATTAATTGTTATCTACAACAACCTAAGAGCTGAATCCTCTGCACAGAACAGAAAACAACGGCGCAGGCTTGTCTAAGTAACCCGGGTCTGAGGCTGTATTCACATCTGGGAATTTCAGCCTCTCTGATATGCTAGTGAATACAGAGCCCAATTTTTAAAGTCTGTAACAATGCAAGGACAAAAATCAGGAATTTTTGTGAATATAGTTCACAGGGCAAACGTGAACTATAAAGGGAGTGTTCTTTTCTTAGAAAAAAAAAACTACACAAGTAATATATACTCTTGTAGGCAAAATTTAAAATACAGATATACAAAAAATAAAAAAGAAAGAAATTAATTCACGGCTGTCAGTATAAATTACCTCAGTGTATTTTCTATGCCTAAATATACTTCCATATTTTCACAAAAAAAGTGATCACTGACGACTGTGTGCACTAAATCACCATGAACATCTTTTCTGTGTCAATAAATAAATTTCCTATAAGTGTTTCCCAAAGTGGTTGCCAAAGGATGTTAACAGGTGTGGAGAGAAGCGCTGGGATGAGGTCATCTCGAACACCCTGGTTAGAGGAAGTTGGACAACTTGGCTGCACCACGTCTCAGATACTTTGATAAGACAGACACAGGGTACAGGCCTGAGAAGGCTCTGCAATGGACTGTTTCTCCAACCTGTCTGACTATGGAACCCTCCCGCTCTGAATCCAGGGAGGAGAGATGTACACCAGATAAAATTAACCATTTTTAAGTGAACAATTCAGGGGTGCACTTACCCTGTTGTGCAACCACCATCCCTATCTTGTTCCAAATCATTGCATCACTCCAAAATAAAACCCTGTACTCATTAAACAGCTGAATCTTCCTTATCCAGAGAGTGCAAGCTCCTGGCTCTTCATGGTATTTGTTGAATGAATGAATAAAGATATGGTTTAAGACGACAATAACAACTTCTTGGACTTTGATCTGTTGGGCTCCAAGAACACAAAAGCCCAGGGTATAGATTTACACACTTAATGATAGCCCAAGAGAGTCATCACTCAAGCCCGGAGAAAAACAGAATTGGCTGAGATTTGGTGTGTTACTACCATAGCTCCACCAGACAATATATTTATCTACATTATTTAATAAAGCATGGGAAGAGGTGATTCCCACCCTCCCCCCGCAAAGCATTTTGGCAGATGATAAACATTTGAAAGAGACGGGTTTTCATTCAACATACTGATCATCCTTAGCTCCTAAGTTACCAGCAAACAGTTACCTTGTATCTTTCTAAAAAAAAAGATAGTTTAGGAACAAACAAAAAACAGTGATACACCTCTATCTCTGACAGAGGTAGGGGGAGAGTGAAGCCCTCATCTTTAGCAGGACTTCAAGAGATTAAATTCCTCTGTCGATACTCCACAACCAGGGGTCTAAATCTAACCTTAAGATTTCAGGAGTAAGAGCTAGAAAAAAAAACAACAACCAGAAAGAGTTAAAAGTGGTTTCCTCTGAGGAATGGGCCAGGGGGCGGGGCCAGGCCGTCTTGCTTTTCATTATTAGCCCTTCTGCAGTTGATTAATTTTTAACCACCAGCAAGGAATTCTTTTCATTTACTTTTTTTTTTTTTAAAGAAAGAGGTGCTTTGGGAAGATAACAATGCGCATAAGTCATCTGGCCTTAGAAAAGTACATGCGCGATTGGGCCAAATTTAGCTGCAGAGGGAAGACAAGACCTAAGATATGTCCAGAATGACACACCAGAAACAATTAGGCTGGTTGCTCCCAGGGAAGGGGGCAGTATGGCCGGAGCAGAGCAGCGAGAACTGTCCCTGTACACCCTCCTCCTGTGCTTTTTACATTTTGAAAGGTGCGAATATGTTGCCTGTTAAAAAAAATGTTTTGGGGAGGAGTAAAAGCCCAAAGATAAGAATTTTAGTTTATTGGCTGTGATTTGTTATTGTTGTTGTTGTTGTTATAAATGTACCACAGTGGATAAAAGTTACTGCAATGAGTAGAAACGTGAATTATTCAAAGCAAATGTGGCCAAACGTCAGCCATCGGTGGATCTAATTGAAGTTCATTTTACTCTTCATGAGGTTAAAAATTTTCCAAAATAAAACTTAAGGAAAAATATTATAAACAAAATATAAAATGGTATACAACTTGAGAGGCTTTTTAAAATCCTGGTGTTCAGGCCACATCCTAGAAACATAAAATCAGAATCTTTATGGGTGGGACCCAGCCAGCAGTGCCTTTTTTTTTTTTTTTTTTTGTAAATTCCCCAGATGATTTCAATGTATCACAAGGTTGAAACCACAACTCCAGAGGATCTCAAAGGGTCCTTTTAGCTTTAAGTTTCTATAATCTTAGAGTAATTTCCTGTTTCTGCAACATAGCTCTAAGACACTTGGAGTGATTTCTAACCTATTTGCTTAAAAAAAATCATCTTTAAAGTAAAAAGAAAAAAAAATAAGATTATACATTAGGAGCAGAGATGTAGGGATGTATTGTTTAGGGGAACAAATAGCTTTGTCTCCGAGAAGCCACAGGCTGCTAAAGCTCGTTACCAACAGGACCCTGTGTTTCTATGATTTTATTTGACCTACTGAGTTTAATAAATTTCTCTTCTCAGCTCTACACTCAGTGACTTCAAAGAGAGTCAGTTCAACTGGACAAAGGAGAAGAGAAAGTTCTAGATGTTTCAGTATCTTAGGGAAGCTGGAATGTGAGTTAGGACAGTTTAGCGGCAAATAACGGAAAACCCAACTTGCAGGGTTTGAACAATAAGGTCATTGATTAAGCATCTATCAAGGAGTTTGGTATTAGGATGTCTCCAGGGGGGGTGGTTTAGTCAGTTAATTTGGGAGCCAGGTTTCTTTTCTTCTTTGTCTTCTTTCTACTCTCTCATCCTCAGCTTGTTTCCTCAGGCTGCCGCTCATAATGGCCCCAAGATGGCTGCAGAGTTGTAAGAGTCACAGGGAGAGGGTGATAGCCAAGGGCGAAAAGGAAAGTCCCTGCCTTCTTTTTTTTTTTTTTAATTGTGACCTGATTTAAAAAAAATTTTTTTTAAAGATTTTTATTGGGGAATTGGGGAAGGGAACCAGCCAAGTTGTTGTTCTTCAGTCTTCGTGGTGGAGGGCGCCAGTCGCCATCTGACTTCCTGTCGGCAGCTCGTGGCCTCTAAGCTCAAGGTGCTGTGTTCAATCTTAGTTGTGGGTGGACGTAGCCGCCATCCCATGCGGGAGGTGAACCAGCAGCCTTGTTGTTAAGAGCGCATGCTCTATCCACAGAGCCATCCGGGTGGCAGCTCAGCTCAAGATGCCGAGTTCAGTCTTAGTTGCGGGTGGGCATAGCCCACCATCGAACAGGCAATCTTGTTATTATACCAGCTGAGCCATCTTGCCACCTGTTGGCAGCTCAGCTTGGGGCGCAGCGTCACTAGCCCATGTGGGAATCGAACTGGCGGCCCTGTGGCTCAGAGCTCACGCTCTTAAGCCAATGTTTAACCAACTGAGCCACTCGGCCAGCCCCGAGTCCCTGCCTTCTTTAAGGGTGAGGAAACCTTCCCAGAAATCTTGTCAGCAAGCTTCCATTCATGTCTTGTTGGTCAAAGTTGCCAATGACTTGGCAAGAGAAGTGAACGAGCATGGTGGGATCATACCTATGGAAGCGCTGTGTGTTACACACACACGCACACATAGCTAAATTTAATAGGAAAGACTTTTCATTCCAACGTATTCTCATTTGGCTAAGTAGTCACGGTTTCCCTTGCAGTTTTAAATTAGTGAGTTAAAGTACACACATACATATGCTCCTGCTTGTCCATATTAGTTTATAGGATTATCTTTAAAATCTTATATAATAAACCCAAGTACATTTGGGAATTTAGTATGTGATAAAGATGGCCTTTCAAATCAGTAGATGGAGAGATGAAATATACAATACATGGGAATGGGATAACTTAGTGGCTGTCAAGAAAAAATAGGAAATTGGAGCTGTACTTTGAATCATACCCCAGAATAAGTTCAAAATGGATCACAAATTGAAATGAAAAAGAAAAAAATTGTAAAAGCACTAGAAGAAACTTATCAGAGAATATTAAAATAATCTTGGAGTGGCGGAGGTTTTTTTTCACTAAGACACATCATTCAGAAACTCTAAAATAAAAAGATTTGTTTGGAAGAAACTACCTTAAGCAAGACCAGAATTTGGGGGTGGGGGAGAATTGCAATTCATGTAACAAAGTATGAATTTCCCTAATATACAACGAGTCCCTACAAATCAATAAGAAAGAGGCCAAGAATTCGACAGGAAAACTGACAAAGGATATATAGATGATAGTTCACAGAAAGGGAAAAATCAATGGCTTTTAAACCGAAGAGTAGTGGTCAGCCTTTCTCATAATAAGAGACATGCAAAATAAACTATACTGAGATACTGGTTTGCTTTGTTTGCTTACCATTAGATGACAGATGGCCAAAGAGTTGGATAATATACTGCACGGGCAAGAGTGCAGCGAAACAGCCAATCTCATTATCTATCTATCTATCTATCTATCTATCTATCTATCTATCTATCTATCAAATGTACAAACATGTATGCCCTTTGAACCAGTAACTCTACTTCTAGGAATTTAACATACAGACATACTTACACATGTGTAAAATATCTAACCCCTTATGTAAAAAGTGCCCATCAATGAGCATAATTTGTAACAGTAAAAGATTGGAAACAACCTAAGTGTCCATCAATAGGGAACAGGCTAAATAAATTTTGGTCATCTGTACAAGGAGGACACTGTTTATTTGCTGATACGAAATGAACTTCAAGGCACGTTATTTATATGTGCAGAAATTATAGTACAAGCTACCACTTGTATATTAAAAAGAAACAATACACATATCCATTAGATTGCATATACATAAAATAGCTCTGGAAGCACCGATAAGAGATTGGTAGAATTGGCGTTTCTAGGGACATTGGTTGGCAGGGAGCCTTCATCCCTTTCTGTATCTTGTGTACTTTTTTTATTTTGAACCACATGAATTTTTAACCTATCCAAAACAATGTATACACACCCCCATTCACATTTGTACTTGGCATTAATTTGTATATGCAGCAATATGTGATGTGCCGTGAAATAATAATCGATATCCATAACTACTGGTTATCATCATGTGTCAGTCAGTTCGTACCCATCATCCCACTTAATTGTCACCAGATCAGTAATGGCATCAGGAGTGTCTTAGAAGGACTTCACAACATGCTCCCCTTTTTTTCTATTGCCCTTCAAAAATCACTCGACCTTCCCACAAGCTAGTCCAAACACACTGACAATTTAAGTACAAAGAGAGAGCTTATACTTTTTTAATTTGATGAAAACAGCATCAAAACAAGCCCCTTGACATCCCCTCCCCCCCCCTCAACTGCGTTGCAGCCCTGAGCCCTTTACATTTAAAGCCCTTTGGCCATTACCCAGAAGAACAATACCCCAGAAGAAACTGGGGTTCAGAGAGGTGACGGGGTGTGGCCAATATCATGTAATTTGTGGCAATGGGGTTCTAACCTGGGCATGTGATCTCAAAGGCCAGGGTTTCTCAAAGGTCTCATTGAAGTCTGCATTGAAAATCACTTGATTTTCTTTAAGAGAACATAACTCTGATTTTATAAAGAGAATCAATGGAACGCTCGAGCCAATGCACAGAAAACTATTCTCACCCAGATTCTTAGGAACGCAGTCATTCCCCTCGTATGAGGCTGGCAGCAATCACAACATAATCACAACGTAATGAAAGTAAGATGCCCTGGAGTAAGGTGATGATTTCAAAGTTTACGCACCTGTTCCAGCATTTTGGCAATTGGCAGGCGTGCACGCAAACACACACACACACACACACACACACACACACACACACAGAGGAAATGTGAACTTTTTCCCTTTTCAGTGGCATTTGATAAAAGTATTAAGGAACCTTCAAGTTTAGGAAATTACGCTCTGACTTGACCAAAAGGTTTCAATCTTAATTGGTTGGGAGAGACGCCTGGTCACTCAGAAATTTCCATGTCTCTGTTATAATAGGAAACAATTCCTTGTACTTCTCTCTCCACCATCGAGGGATCAGAGACAGTGGAAAACTTTTAGAAACAAAGGAGAAGCAAAAAAGGTCATGTTTAAAAGTATTAAAATGCTCCATTTTTAAGCAAAACACATTCCTTGCTCTTATTTTCTAAATCTCTCAAAAAGTTCAAGTCATGGTCTCTGCCATGGCTTATTTATTTTGTGGCAAAGAATTAACCCCTCTCTGGCTCCTTATTTACCATATTTTCCCATGTATAAGATGCACCTTAATTTGGGGCCCAAAATTTGAAAAAAAATGTATTACATAAAGTTATTGAACTCAAGTTTTATTCATCATAATAAAATTCATGCAACTCCTCATCACTCTCAAAAAACCTACAACCACTGTATAAGATGCACCCAGTTTTTAGACCCCACATTTTTTGAAAAATGGTGCGTCTTATACATGGGGAAATATGGTAGATGTTCAATATTTTTGTGTGTGTGTGTCAAGAGAGAAAGTTAAATCAGGGGAGGAAAGCCAAGATTTGTGATTTGGCGTATCTGCCTTCATCTTTTTCCACTTCCGTGGAAATGTGTCCATGAATACTAAAGGTGTCCTCATTGAGGGATAAATTCACTTAAAGGGACAAAGAGCTGAGTCCCTCCCATCTGTAGAAATCCCAAAATTTTCATTATAAAATATCAACGATAAAGTTAAATGCAGGTTCACTAAAGAAAATTTGAAAAACGTAGAACAGTCTGACTAAAAATCTACCCAATATCCCACCATCAAAGATACAGAGAACATTTTGGTCCTTTTTCTTCCAGTCTTTTTTCACAGTGGGGAGGGAATGAGGGGAATTTTCAAGACTTTATCAATCAGGTCTCCACAGTTGGATTGAGAAGCAAAATCTATCCTAAAATGAAAATACATACTGAGTAGGTCCCTGTCTTAGGTCAGGTTTTTAAATCCAAGGTTTAATCGCTTGCAGTGTAAAAATGCAGATCTTACAAAGAATGCCAGATTTTATGAAGTCCGTGAAAGTGATGCTGGGGAACCACTCTGGTTACTGGCAAAGCCACTTAAAGAGGACGACCCGGCCGTGTGGGACAAAGAAGAGAGATCTCGACAAGGACAATGATGATAAGGGTGTTTTTTGTGTGTTTGTTTTCAATAAATACAATCTAAGAATAAAAAAAGAGCTAAAGGGAGGACTAATAGATCACAAGAAAGTTAAAGTTGCAACTTTTTGGAACTTATTGGGATCCTGTTTCAAGTTAAGCAAACTGTAAAAAATAATTAGGACATTGATGAGACAGACATTTGAACACTGACTGGATATTTGATGACCTGAAGAAATTACTGTGTAATAATGGTGCTGTGGTTATATAACGGAAATAGTGCTTTTCTTATAGAGATACATGTTGAAATGTGTACAGATCAAGCGCTATGATGTCTGGGGTTTGTTTCAAGTAATATGGGTGGAAGTTGGGAAGGGGTAGATATATGATAAGATTGACATGAGTTTGTAATTATTAAATTTGAGGGGTCCATGGGGATTCATATACTTGTCTGTCTACTTGTGTAAATATTTGAAAATTTCCATCATAAAGTTTAAAAAAGAGAGAGAAAGAGAACAGTTTCAATATGAAAAGATCACAAGAGGGCCGGCCGAGTGGCTCAGTTGGTTAAGAGCTCGCTCAAGAGTTTGAGCTCTGAGCAACAGCGGTTCGAGTCCAGCCCGAGCTGAGCAGCCGCTGAGCTGCCAACAGGTAGCAGGATGGCTCAGCTAAAAAACAAAACAAAACAAAACAAAACAAAAAACCTGAAAAGATCACAAGAGTCCCCTGGAAAAATTAATTAAGCATTTGAATATTTTTAAATACGTGTATACTCGTATGTGGTTTTCAAAACTGACTTTATGATCTAGCACACAGTTGAATATAAAGTAAATATCCGGGCTGGCCGAGTGGCGCGTTGGTTGAGAGCTGGCTTTGGATGCCAGCTCTAAGCAGCAGGGCCCCGGTTTGGATCCCACATGAGGGCCAGTGATGCTGCGCCCTCTACAGCTAAGATGGTGAACAACAGCTCGACCTGGAGCTGGGCTGCCATGAGTTGCCGGCGATGGCGCAGGCTACAGTGGAGCCGCCGTGAGCAGCTGTCCAATGACCAATGAGCAACTGCCTTAGCCGGGAAGAGTGCAATGATCACAATACCAACATGGGCCAGTGAAGCGACGTCCTCCACAACTAGATTGAAGAACAAAAGGACAGCAACTTATCTGTTCCCCTCCCCCAATTCCCCAATACAATCTTAAAAAAAAAAAAAAGAAAAAAACAGTAAATATCCTACCAGACTAGCCAATTTCATCAGGAAAATTAGCTAACCCAAAAATGAAAGAACACTTTACTCCTTCTTAAGGACGTCCTCAGAATTAACACAGAGTTGCATTTGGTTAAAAATAATACAAAAGGAACTTATTTTTATAGCTTTTTATGTTAATTTTTAAGATAAAGCCCCAATCCAACATTTCTGCCTAATATATTATAGAATTTCAGTCACCATTCCAAGTGGATTAATTTGAACAATTGTTTTCTAGAAGATGGAGAAGGCATCCGTCAGCTTTTTTTTCTGTTTCTTTTTTAATAGAAACACAAAATCCTAATATAAAACCACAACTTTTGATGCCTAGTTCTTTTTGACATAAAAGTTGATAAAGCCAAAAGCTGTATACTTGAGCCTATTAGAAAATGCCACTCATTCTTCTGCCAGTGGAGCTTTGTTATTGGTCTTTCCAACTTTAATCCACATGGGTTTTCATTTGGTTGTGCATATTTTAGGCTGAAGGGACAGGGGTGATAGCTAACATTTTAACGAAGTCAATTCCTTGCACTCTCTCTCCATTCCGCCTTCCTGTGACCTAACAAACATAACCAGACACAGCACCGTGATGGCTGAAAGGCAGTGCACTGGGAGATGGGCAACTTACCAAGATCTCTTATGCTCACGGACTTTATTTTTGCAAAGATGGGATATTAAATTCCATTTCTTCCTGTCAAATATGGACATCCAGCCATGGACACAAAATGATCTTTTTTTTTTTTTTTTCCTCCCGCACGGTCTGTACTCCGTGACCCAACTTCGCAGTAAGAATGCAATTGACAAAGTAATGTATGGAAAGCGTATCTTTTGTGCTCCCTACAATGACCAATTTTTCCTTTGGGCTCACCAAAGCTGTTCAAACAAGAACCCCATTGTCCCCGTCAGGAGAGAAGAATAGAAAACGTAAATGAAATCTGGAGGTCATTTGACCTGCTAGGAAATGCGGAGGTAGACTTTGCAGCTCAAAAAACGCGGAGCCTATTAACATGTGACATGTTTGTTACACACACTCATGTTTCCAGAGGAAAAGGTGAGGATTTCTGATGTGCAGGGAGGTTGTGGAAAAGTGAGTCCCTCCTTCCAGGGTCCCGACTCTGCCATACCTGAGAACCTACCAGGTATGTTTGATCCAAAACAAAGATCGTACTAACAACGATCACAGCAGTAAGCACAACGGCAGCTACTATTTACTGAATGCTTAGTACTTAACCCCCACTGTGACTCTGAGAGGTGGGCATGGCTAGTGTGCCCATTCTAGAGATGAACAAACTGAGCCTTAGAGAGGGAAAGGGGCTTATGCATGAAGCCGTAAAGCTGGTTTTCAAATCGGGATTATTTTGGAAGCTTCTTTCTTATACAGGGTGCTGTTTAAGCAATGGTCTCCAAGCCAAATGGTTTGCCCTCTCTCACAGACTCTCCTTTGAGATGCTTAAAAATATAACATGCATTTAATTAGTCAACATTACTACAGATTATAAACATACTGAATTTTTTTACAACAGTGAGACTGTCTGTTGGGTCCATTTCTAGAAATAGAATAGCTGGATCAAAGAGCAAATATATATGGTTAATTTTGGCAAATATTGCCAATTTGCCTGGAGACCTGTCAAAGAAATGTTTGTGGACTAATCATACTAGAGAATACTATGCAGCCCTCAAAAAGCATGAGGAAGTCTTTAGTAAGCTCACACGGATGTCCTCTGTCTTGTACAGGTGCGTAAAAACGCACGGCGCAAACCGGTGTCACTGTATTTATCATTTTTAAGGTTTTCTACAGGTTTATTTTCTCATGTATGCAAGGAATTGCTCTCGAAGGGTACACAACGAAGTGATAAGCCAGCTGGCTTCAAGGAGGGGGACTGGGTGGCTGCAGGGAGCAACGGAGAAAAATGTACTTTTTTTATTGTATACCCTTTCGCACTTTCTGAATTTGTAGCATGTGAATATGTAACCTATTCAACTAAAAAAAAAAAGTCATCCTACAAATCTACAAAGTACGAGGACCTTGCCACAGCCCCATTATTTTACAGATGGGAAAACTGAGCCCCAGGAGAGCGAGCTGACACAGGGCGGGCACAAGGCCCTCCCAGGCATCCTGGCTCCCACCCCTCTGCTCTGAGCTGCTCCGCACCACCTCTCAGGGACTCCGGGGCAGACAGTGTGGGCCGAGTGCTGGGAAGAAATACATCCCCAAGGCCACAGGGATCCTTTCAGGAGAGCTGGCTGGAGAGCCGGGGACAGTTCAGGTCATACCAGTCATCACACAGGTGGGAAACTCCCCAGAAACTGAACAGTCACGACATCTTTGTTGAGTGTCACCTATGTGCCCCATGTATGTACGTACCTCCTGTAATCCTGAATTCAGTCCCTAGACTCAAACGCTGTGGCCACCTCCTTAGGCTTGCCGCTGTCGACTGGGACCTAGACCACTAACCGCAATGGTCTCCGAACCCCTTCCTCTGCTTCCATTTTGACACCCTCCCATCCCCCCCCCCCACACACACTCTTTCTAAACATCAGTCAGATCATGACATTCTTCTGCTTAAACCCTCCAATGGTGGCTCATGACAGAGTCCCTGGGGATGGGCCAGGCAGCTCTGAGCCTGACCCTGGACAACACTAGGGGAGGGAGATGGGGCTCAAAGAAGCAAAAGGTGGCAAAGCTAACCAAAAGAAGGACCCCTTCCTCTGCAGAGGCACTGCTGAAGATGAATCAGTGGCTAGGAGACGGTCCGCAGGGCAACCCTGGGGGCCATGAGCTGAGGATGGCAGGGCCACATCTGGGAAGGAGCCCGGGCCCCTGAGTCTCCCCCATCCAGGATCACCTACTTTGATGCGGGCACACTGGCGCCACAGAAAATCCATGGCCTTCTAAGACCTGCTAGCTGTGATAGATTTCTCCTGAGACTCACAATGGAATCCAGCTCTCTCAGTCCATTTGGGGAGACCCTTGGGTCCTCTGTTCCTTCCCAAACATGGACCAAATATAAGGACAGAGGAGGGAGTCTTAGAGGAGTGAGGCCCCTGGGACCTTTCTAAACAGGATCAGCCTCCCTGTGGCAAAAGGAAACTTGAAATCAGGAGACAGCCGCACGCAGGGGCGAGGGCCTGACCACTCAGCTCTGGCGCGCTCACGTGCAGGGCAGGGTATGGCATGGCCCTGCTTTGACCCAATAGGTTTGCTATCCGGCCCCGTCCAGCCCCAAGCTGCACACAGCCCTTTCCACTTCCCAAATGTACTGTACAGGTACTATCGCTTTCTATGTGCGCAGTGAGCAGAGCAGTCAGCACTGTTTTCTAGAAGCTGGCTCGCTGCCCCCTCCCCCAGCCCCATGGCACTTGCTCTGGTTGCCTGGCACTAGTTCGTGTTGGGAGGGAACACTCTGCAGGGTTCCCTGTGGTTGGCTGTGGCTCGCAGGACACTGGCGATCAGAAGCAGAGGTATGGGGCCTGCTGCCTGCCACCCAAACGTCTCCCCAGCTGGTCCTGGGGCAGTGGTGGGATATCCTGCTGCTGGTGTCTGAAACTCTGAGATGAGTCTCAGATCTCTTGGAGTTTTCCTGCAAGATTCTGCTCTGGGCTGCTATGGTGATTTTTAGAGTGAAGAGCCAACATATTTTAAGAAGAAAAGAGCTTGCGAGAAGGCGTTCTGCCTGGAATGAAGTCTGGAAAAGTCCGGGAGAAGAAGACTGGACTGATGACATGAGCCTCCGAAGCCCTCAAACCCCCTGTGGGGAGGCCAGTGCTCTCGGTACAGATCCTGTGCTTGCTGGCACTGAGTAAAAACCCGAACAGGTCATCACTGAGGACATGGAAGACTTCCTTGAAAAAGGACGGGAAAGTGAGCCCGCCCAGCTTTCATTTTGTGGGCCAATGATGGGTTGCCTTCAGGAAGACAAACGGTCATTTGGAGAGACACCTGAATCCCACCATTCTGAAGTGACCAACGCAAAACACATCTTGAAAACATCTCAGAACAATGTTCAACACCATTAGGGTAAAGGAGGGTTTGAATGAAGGCACTCATCTTCAGAAAAGTCTAGAACTGCTCCCCCGAGAAACTGAGGGATGGAAAGCAAAGAATGCCAGTGCTGAAGGGGCCAAGTGATTGGCTGGGACACTCAAATCCTGAACGATAAAGGGAGCCAGTAAATTCTCTGGTGGAAACCACACGGAAGGCCATACATCTGCCTGATCTCCGTACAGACGATCCTGTAGAGAGGCCGGCAGCCCGGGGGCCGAGGAAAAGAGAGATGCACGTGGGAAGTGGACATGGCCCGGTCTCTCCGTTGGAGGCTGATCTGAAGGGTCATCTAGCTAGCTTAAAAGTGTTCTGTAAAAGGCATGAAGAAGAAAAAGAAAAAAATCCAGAAAGCTGTGTGAAGAAAATCAAATGAATGGAGCACTCACAGGGCAGATTAAAAAGTCTTCAAAATGAGCAGGCATCTTCACAGCCTGGACATTCACAGCTCAAGAGTGAGACCCAGGAGCTGCAGCTGCAACTTCAAATGCTGCCCGGGTGGCACCCAAAGCACGCAGAGCAGCGCCTGAGAAGAGAAGTGGAGGAGGAAAGACAACTGCCTGGAAATGGAGAAGAAACCTCCCGAAGCGCACAGAAACGTGAACTATACACATCACATGTGCAGCCTTGACGAGAAGGCGGCGGAAGGCATGGAAAAAGAATTGGAGAGAGCCACCTTGTCCTGCCCAGAAGAGATTCTCTTCTCTGAGAAAAGAGCTCAAGAAAGGTGGATGCTGGGGTGACCGGTTAGCTCAATTGGCTAGAGCGTGGTGCTGATAACACCAAGGTTGCCGGTTCGATTCCCGCATGGGCCACTGTGAGCTGTGCCCTCCTTAAAAGAGTCAACTATGCCATTGTAGCATGAAAGCAATGTGTAACCAATGACCATGGCTGTTCCCCAATTAAATTTAAAGAAAAAGAAAGAAAAGAAAGGCGGATGGAAGGAAGCTCTGTCAACGGAGAGGCAGCTCAGTGAGCTAAGAACGTGGTTACATCAGACAAATCCTGGCTAACGTCCAGTTCAAGTTCAAGCCTTCCCCAAGTGAAGCTTTTGCTCCTGCTGTTCCACGCACAGCCCACAGAGGTCCAGAGGTACCAGGTGATCCCTGGGTCACCAGGTCCTCCAGGAAGGAGGGAGGTCATGCTGGGAGGGCTTAAAGAGCGAGGGTCACATGTATGTTTAATTCACCTTTCATAGAAGCTGCCTGACCACCCACAACCTTGCATGTGGCAAGACATATGCCAGTGTCTTCTCTCTATAAAAGTAATTTTGATTTATCTCTTTCTAGTCTCATTGTTACTATTTAATTGATACTATAACGGCTCATTATACAACTTTAATAACATTATAATGCCCAGGCAGTATTTTTTCAAATATTGATTAATTTAATATGCTTCTTATGAATACATTATTCTGTCATTGGACCCTCTAAAATTAAATAGTATAAGTGTTGTATTTTGACTTCAATAAAAGGTCCCCTTTTACATAAACCATCATTGAAGTGTGACATGCATAGAAACTTTAAAACAATCAAGATTACTTTCTGTATGCTATGAGTTGTGAGAAATTTGTAAAAGTAACTTAATATTTAACCTCATAAATTTTAACTGCTTTACTAAGCAATACAAAACAAAACAAAACAAACCCCACACCATACATATGAATGACGACAAACCCTCCAATGCCTTCCCCTCCCTTTTTCTTAGCACCAGTGAGACCTTTTCCAATCTGGCTCTTATCACCCTGGGCTGCTTTGCAGAGCTCCAACCCCAGCGTATTATAAGGGCGTCTGTGCTCACTGTTCTCAGAGCTTGTCTTCCCCAAGATGTTCACACTGCCAGTTCTTCATTATTCCATCCCCGCTCAAATGCTACCTCCTCCAGGAAGCCTTCCTTGACCACCTTGGTGAAAGCGGTACCCTGCCCTTGAGTCACTCTCTATCATAATTCTTCAGTGCACTACTGCTGGCCAACATCGTCTCCTTGACTATTTGCTTATGGATGCATTCATTGCCTGTTTCTGCACGTCACCTCCAACTGGACAGCAGCCTGCAGCTCCCTATAGGGCAGGGAACTTGTCAGTCAACCTTTTAGCCCCAGCATGCGGGACAAAAGGTTGGCAATGAGTAGTAGGCAGTGACTGAACCGATGTGTGGATGCAAGTTTGGAACAACCCTTGTAAGTAGATACTCCCACCTTTACCCCAGTTTACAGAAGAGGAAACCAAGGCGCACTCTGCACAAGATCAGACAGCTCTAGGTGGATTGAAACACAAGTGGTCCGACCCCAGACACCCTGCCCTTGACCATCTCAACCTCAAGCTGAGATGAGAAAGGAAAGAAGGCCTCCCAACTTGTGGTCCCCCGTTTCTATCTAGCTTTCACGTTCCTTCCCCTCACCTCCCTCCAACTATTGTAGAATCAGCCTTTCTCTCAGGGCTCTGTCCTCTGAGAATTAAGCTAACAATTAGGTTACACTGAAAGCATTAGAGCAAAACTTAGAAAACTCAATATGTTTCCCCTTAAAGATAAGACGTGCCTTTACCCATTGAGACAATGTTAGGCTTGTGTCGGATCGGTGATAAATGTGTGTGTGTGTGTGTGTATTACATTATATACCTGTATTATATACACACACGTACACACATATAATGTAATATGTTATATGTATATAATACATGTAGTGTGTATTGCTCTTCCCCAGGAGAGTTACAGGGCCTTTTCAAAGCAAACCATTCTATAGTATAAAACAGGAATCTAATTTGCCTATTTTGAGCGGAAGCGTAATTTGACCAAGTAAAATTCATTCAGTAACATGTTGGCTATTATTCTCATTCCTAGAAGAATAGTAAAGAAGGGCACTTGATTAAATACCTGTATCCTTGACTCAGAAGTACTACCAGGTACAAACAAGAGGATCGAATTACTTTGGTGGAATGCTTAAATGTGTATGAACTCACCAAACCCTCACATCAGCCCTCGGTGAAGTGCTACTGTTCCCATTGCACAGATGGAAAAACTGAGGCTGGGGAGAGGTCAAAAGATCTGTCCAAGGATCACGTAACCAGAGAACGAGAAGCCAGGCAGCCTGTCTCTGGAGCACACGCTCCAAACCAAGGTTCTCAAAAGTGGGGCCTTCCGGAAGCAGGATCAGCGTTGTCACTCTGGAACTTGTTGGAAATGCAATTTCTCGGCCCCCTCCCCCACAGATCCACAAAATCAGGTAGAGCCACAAAATCTGCAGGTAGATTTCAGCAATCTGGGGTTTAAAAGGTCCTCCGTGTGATTCGGATGCGTGCACAAGTTTGAGATCACTGCTTGGTCTTTTCTAATGGACACTGATTGCTGAATGTAACGTGCCTTACAGCTTAAGAGCCAACCGCCCGCTCAGATATTGCCGAGGCTAAACCCAGTCCGTGCAGGGCCATACACCAGGTCGCCAGCCGGTACCCATGGTGATGAGAAGCAAGCGGGAGAACTTTTGGACAATAAGAATTGCCCCTCTCCTTACGCTCCTGTGTCCCTCTAGGGTGAATGTGGCTACTTTCAAAATACATTGGTCCAGGACTCCTTTCCCAGGATACAGCTCTTTCAATCTCTCTCTGATGGTAGTGACCGCAGTTAGAGAAGAGTCAGTGGGTCTGTGACACGTGGGAGGCAGACATGTTATTGGGTTGTCAGAAAAGTCATGACGCATTTTTGCGACGAAAAACATGGAAAAAATATGTCATGACTTTTCCGACAATCCAATATATCATTTTCTCATTTACAACCTTGGGAGGTTGAGGCTGTTATTATCACCATTTTACAGACCTGGATACTGAGGCTTAGCGAGGTGAACATGCTTTAAGTCACACACCTAGTAAGTCAGTGGTAGGGCTTAGATGTGAACCCAGGACTTATTGGTTGAAGAGTCTGGGCTCTTGCCATTGCATCTCAGTGTATCTATCTCATTGTATTCTCATCTGAGAAGTCCCTTGACCCCAGCCATTTTGAGTCCAAGCTCATTCTGAATGTGCATATAAGCCAGTGTACCAACCATTGACCAAGTAATTTTTGACTTAGACATAGTTGTATAAAAAAACCCAAGGATGCTTTTGGCTTGGTGGTTAATCATTCATTTAGCTGTTTAAACATAGTTCTCTTTATACATAGTAAAGGGAAAAAGGAAAATACAGACTAGTTTGAATCATAGGCTACCTACCATTTGTGGGGGAAAAAAACAGAAAATTTTTATATTTCTTTGTATATATAAACGTACTATGTGTGTGTGTGTGTGTGTGTGTGTGTGTGTGTGTGTGTGTGTGTACCCATACACACCTCCTTGAATATGCTTAAAAACCATCTAGGATATATTTTATGCATATAAAAATGGTAACAGTGACGGTCCCCTGGGGAGGGAAACTCAATTCTGGGAACCAGTGTTTAGAGGGGAAATTTTATTTTTAAACTATTTTCCAGTTTTGGATTTTTGAAAAGTTAAACGAGGATGTAAAATCATTGTATACTCTTTCAAGAATATTCTTTCAAAAAAAATCAACCAGTTAACTGTGGTAGCCAGCCTTTCCAGCAGTCTTTGAGACAACTGGCAATAATGATATTTTTTAATGAGAAAATACTGAACATGCCACTGTAAATAATTTAATTAGTATGAACGAACCTTTGTCCTCCTTTCTCCATTCCTTCCTTACTTTGGAGGTAACTCTTATGAAGAAGGCCATCTGTCTGTCTGTCCACCACTCTAATAACCCACAAGCAGATTACATAGCACATGCAGCTTTCCATTAGCAATACAGCAGCAGACACTCTTCCTATGGGAATACCTTCTCATTCATTTGGGTGGTATGTTATTATTTGCACATACCATGATTTTTCAAAGAAACCTCTAATGGATATTTAGGCAGTTCTATTCATTCTACTACTATAAATAATACCACATTGTAGATCCATACATTGATAGGATTTAGACCACCATCATTTTTTACGATAAAATTAATTTAGCAGATCTGCCCTCATTGTTTATTTATCAAACAGGAGGGCTGGGAATATCTTCTTAAACTCAAACAAGAGCCTCACAGCCAGATTTGAGGCTCAGAGGACTTGCAAAAAAAAAAAAAAAAGTCAGTACAAAAATTGGGTCAAAGTCACTTTTGAGTCAGCTATGAAACTCGGCTTAGGAACCCAAGAACAAAAGTGAAGCGAAATGCTCTCGGAACTGATTTACATATCACAGTTCTCTGGAATCTGAAGCCTAACAAGAAAGTAAGAGACTGATTCCTAAGTTATTTAAGACTGAAGCATATAGAAGCGTAACTTTTCCCAGCTACTAAGAGAAATGTATATTTTTTGGACAACAGAGAAGATGAAACAAAAAATAACGTGCAAAAAGAACAGAGGGCAGCCCCACAAAAGTATACGAGTTGAGGGCATTTATCGCATCGGTGTTTGCCATAGGGGAAAAAAAAAAGAAGAAACTTCAATGGCCACCAGAAGGGGAGTGGTTTTATGCCTCACGGTACATCCAACTCAAGGACTACTTATGTCTAAACAAAAAAAGAAGGAGCCTACTTTTTGGGACAAGTTAGAAAGCCTGGCAAACCTGTTTGCCAAGGGAGACAAAGGAAACACACAGATGGTATGGCAACATTCATCTTAAAAAAACAACACTAAATATACATGTATGTGGATCTGTGCCTTTATGCATGTATGTGCGTAGCTCTGTGCATCTATGCGTGTAAATTCCTATAAGAGATACAGAGAGATTCACATTGGAGGGAGGAAGGGGTGACTTAACCTTAGAAGCAGAGGGACAGTGAAAGGGACCTTCAGATTTACATTACAAACGATTAGAGAAGGGGGGGTTTCTCTATACATGCATGCTGGTGGGTTATGTTACTAAGCATATTTTCAAATGCAGAAGCAGCACAGATTGATGGCACTGAAATCGGATGCTTTCAATGTAAACATATCCCCCCTTCTGAAAAACAGTGTCGTGATTCAAAAAGTCCTCCTCAATCGTAACAGCCCGCCAGCCCATTTGTGGCTCATTCATTCCCCCCAGAAAACAGTGAATAAACACAGCAGGATATAAACGCATACGTCTGGAGAAGACAAACTTTTACACTAGCTCTGTCTTTTCAGCTTTCTAAAGTGTGGCCCTTACCAATTTCTTTGACCTGCCTTTTTTTTTTTTTTTCTCCTCCTCCCATTCCAATGCACGGCGGTGACAAGGCATTGAATTACCAGTTTGTCACTAACGCCATAGGCTTTATTATTCCTTTGAACAGAAGCTCGGCTTAAAAAGAAAAGTTTTTCTTAATAAGTAGCTGTTCATCCTTTGATATGCACATCTGGATTGTGGTCTTATCTGCAGCATGCTAATGCCGCTTCCTGCAGATAATGATAAAAGAACAACTCAAAATAACAAAAAAGGAATAAAATGTGCCAGATGCCTAAAAACTAAGGACAATGCATATAAAAGCAACTGGGTTTTCAATTCCGGAGAATAAACTCAACCAACAATTGAAGTAATCATTTTAGTGCTCAATGGATGCAACAAATTTTTTTTTAAGGGATTGGGGAGGGGGGGTGGTGGAAAAAAGCAAACATCAGCTGACAACCATCACCACATTCTGTTAGAAATTAAGAGGGAAATAAACCTAAGCGTGCTATAAATCACTTTGGGGTTTAATTTTGCATCTGCCCTGCTACATTGCTTCTTCTCCAGCCCTTCACCCCCTTCCCTTCTCCTCATTTGGTTGTGACTTAAACACTGTGAATTAAAAGCCAACCTGAAAGACTTACATTCATGAAGTTTTTAGGAACGATGAAATAGTTCAAACATACAGAAAAGTACCAAGAATTGTGTAAGACACATCCGTGTAGCCACCACCCGCGTTTAACTACTTTTCCATCGTCCCTTCAAGTCAGTTTCCTTAGACTTCCCTTCATTCTAAGAAAGAGTCCCCCCAAATGTGATTTTTCTGAATTGCTACATCCCTGTGTTCATTGAAAGAAAGGTGCTCTTCTTATTCAAGTATTACGAGTTTTCTCAGTTTTAGTAATTCTCGGAGAAGCGTTCTTCTTCCACTCAGTGTATACACGGGTGTTTTGAAAGTGGGACTCTCTGTTCAGGATGAAGGCGTAGAAGTGTTACATATTTCATACATACATATAGGATGTACAGATATTATATATTGTTATGACCTGGAAGACCTCTGTTCTTGACAGTTTCTTTTCAGAAGAAGCGATGGTCAGCCTGCTTCGGCAGTTGGTGCGTCTAGCATCGGCCGTCCTATGGCAGACAGTAACTGACGCATTAGTAGAGGGCAAAGGGAAACTGCTTTACAGAACTTGCTCCATCGCTGGGAGCTGAGGATGCTGGGGAGAGCGAGGGGCAGCAGTCACCTCTCCATCTCCAGCACCATCGCCGACTGTGGTTCGGGCCCTTTCTTCCTTCACCAGATCACTTTTGGAATAGACCCCCCATTAGCATGCAGCCGGCATGGGAAAATGGTAAACTCCTATTACCACTGCCATGGCAACTGAAAAAATGGCTGCTTTGGAGGAGCAAGGCCCATAGGAGAAGAAAAGCAAAGACCTCGTCTCTTTCTTCTGTGTGACATCTGTTGTTTAACATACAAAATTGTATTATCATGACGCAAGCTAGTCAGCCAGCCAGGACTAAAGCCGGCCTAGGAATTGTTAAAACCATACTCCACCCCCCCTCCTGCTCCCGTCTCTTTACCGTAAGAGTATATAATTTGACCCTGAACATTTTCATTGAGAGCTGTAAATTCCCTCCCTTTTCATCCCAGGTACAAAGTGGGAAGTGCCTTGGAAAGGTGGGAGGCAGGGGAAAAGGGCCCCGGGGAGGGAGGCAGAGGATCGATCATAAAGCAAAAATAACGCTCTGACTTCTGTAGCTGCTTTTCTAAATTAGCCATTCCGATCTCCTCCTACCCCTCACCCCCCTTCCCCTCAAAAACATTTTGGGTTTCTCTAGGACAGCCTTTGGAGCAGACCATGCGACCATGAATAGATGGAATACCAGTAGGAATGGTGAACAGGTGCAGGGCTAAAGGTTTAAAACGGTTATTGCAGGTCGTAGGGGAGAGGCTGGGAGGACGCACACCTCAGTGCTAAAGCTGTCATTCAGGAGGTCTTGACAAAATGAGCTTTATTTCCTTCTCTAGACCGTCCTTTCCCCCATTTTTTCCCCCTTAAATAAAATGCTTGTATCACTCTCATAACCAGCAAAAATATCCAGTAAGTGCTTCAAGGGGGAGGGGGGGATCTTTGGAAGAATGTCAGTGCCAACACTCATACCCAAATTCTGTATTATATCTGTGTATAAGCAAGTCCTTTGTTCATACATATGGATATACACATATTTTATATTTTAATACATATGTATGTTACGTATTAAGATATGTAACATACATATGTATTTACTGCATATTTTAATACATATATATTTTTTTAATGAGGACCTTTACATGAAATGACTTTCACCACCACCTCCTTGCAGTTATGTAAATAGAACAAAGCAGTACCATTTTGTGTTGTTTTCACAGCACAGGCTTGAAACGGCTGTTAAAGGTTGGCTTGGGGCCATACTACAATGAACTAAACTAAAGTTTCCAGTAAGAAAATCAAAGAGCTTACAAAAGAAAGCACATGTCTATCATTTCCATTGGTCATCAGCAAAGTTGGCAAAATGGAGTCAGTCAGACAAAAAGAACCTGTTGATCAAACCCAAGCCACGTCTCAAGCCTTTGGAAGCTTCTTCCCAGTTTAATAAGGATTGTAACAAATATGCAGGCTTGAAGCAGATGCAGAAGCAAATGAAATTGAAAAGGTCCGAGGCACTCTGTTGGTTTTCCCAAATTGTCAGAGTAAATTCACAACATGCCACCTGGGTGAGCCCAACAGCTTAAGTCCCCTGATCCTACGCACTGTAACACAGGCTTCTCAGACACTTCAGAAACACTGGAGGTGGAATTTGCTTGGGGGAAGGGAGCACCCCGGGTTGTTCAGGGCTTGACACGACAACGGTCTTATTTTTAATTCTGGAGACATCTCTTGGAGGTAGGTATTATTATGCCCTGGCATTGTACTTCTCCGATATTCCAGTATCACGTTATTTCTGCCCCTGTTCTCAGCTTTCAGGGCCATCAGCATAACCTTTTTCACAGGGTGGGCCGTTTTTACATTTGCAATTCTAGATTTTTTCCTTCTGCTGGGTTTCCGGGCAACCCCCTGCTGTTTTTACATATCTACTGCACATCAAATGAGTCAAGCCCTAGAGATAGTCCTAGGATGTTTCCTGGGGATGGGGGTGAGGGGGTCCCTGTGGGATTTCTCTCTTTGCAGTTTAAGGTTTTAAAAGGCATACATTTCTGGGGGAAGGGGTGAGGAGAAAGGTCTCTGAGCGAAGCTTTTCCATTCAAATCCCCACTTACCTTCCTGCCTGGATTTCTCACTGGATGTTTATGGCTCAACCCTGCTTCCTGACAACCCTCTAATCAAGTCATTGCCAAACCTGGTGAATTTTCCAAAAAATGGGGATTATTTAGGCTGCGCTTCTGATTTATGGGATCGGGCTCTGAAGATCTAGAAACTGTATTGATTGCAAAAGTGCCCTCGTTCGAGTCTCAAAGATCAGAACTACGGACACACTGAAAGACGTAAGAAATTAATACCACGAGAATCATTTTGATGTCTGACCAAGTCACATCTCCATGTAGATGTGATCTATGTCCGGAGGGATCTTCTCCAACATCCTGCAACTCCTAGCCCTCTTCAATGTGTGGAGTTGATATCATTTACGTGTCTGTTTATCATCTGTTTCTCCCCACCAGGCCATCGGCCCTTTAAGATCTGGTGCCTTTTCTGCTCTCCACGTGGTCAAGTCACAATGCTTAGGTCAGCGCCTGCATGCTGTAGGTACTCAGTTAGTTTGTGTTGGGTGATTACATGAGTGAATGACTAATTTGAGTATAAAAGAGTTGATCAGCAGGGAGGGACCCTTGGGTCCTTCTCTAATCTGATCCTCATATTGTACAGATGCTGGAAGGCAGCTCAGAGAGGACACTTGGCTAGGAGGCTCTTGGCACACCTGCCATGGTGGCCGCTGTCAGCAGCCTTCTGCTCCAATGACACTTGAGATGTGTTTCAAATACTCAAAGATGTGTACTGCAGCATTGTTAATGACAGAAAAAAACTGGAAACAAGAGGGATAAGAATTGTCATGTTCACACCATGGAATATTATACAGACAGTAAATAAAATTAACTAAAACAGTAAGAATTGTATTGAAGGAATTTCCATTAAGTATTGTTGAGTGACAAGGGTAAAACGCACTAAGGTATAAAATAACAGGGGCAGCAGTTAGCTCAGATGGTTAGAGCGCAGGCTCATAACACCAAGGTTGCCAGTTTGATTCCCACATGGGCCAAGGAGCTGTACCCTCCGCAACTAGATTGAAGACAACTACTTGACTTGGAGCTGATAGGTCCTGAAAAAACACACTGTTCCCCAATAAAATTTCTTTTAAAAAAATATAATAATACCCCATTTTGGCCAAACAAACTGTGATAAAATATTCTTGTCCAGAATTACTTGAATCTGGATAAAAATATGGCATGATACAAACTTAACTATGAGGACAGGTTATGTGAGGGGGTTGAATGGAAGGCAGGAGTATTATGGGGTGGAGGGGAGAAGGTAGTGGAAATCAAGAAAAGAAAGAAAATTAAAGGACTGATATAAAGAAATCATGTATGATATGTTGATGTTGATGGGCTTAGGAAAATTACGTAATTATACATGCATGCATTGTAAATTATACATGCGTTTTTTTTCACATGCATTTTTTTAAAATGTGAGATGCACCTAAAGTGATCAAAGGAAAATATATAGCTTTGAATGTATTTTTTAGGAGAGAAGGATTGACAATAAAAAAGCTTCCATTTAATGGAAGAGTTTAGTAAAAAGAGAAACAGGATAAATGCAAAGAAAGATGGAACTAAAAGGGCATAACTGTAATTTTAAACAGAAATGTCTTAAAGCTAATAGGAAATGTTGATGCATAGTTTATTAGGGGTGAAGGGTATGGGGATGCTCACTGTATTATTTTTTTCTACTTTTCTGGATTTCTAAACTTTCCTCTTAGAAAAAAAAGATCAAACGACACATTCAGTAAAATGTCGTCATTAGGGTCATTTTATTCCAGAAGCAGGAGGCTTGGCCCCTTGGGCGGGACTGGACCGATGGTCCTTCCACAGGGCCCGCTGCCTTCCTCCTCAGTGGAGAATAAAAATTGAGCAAAGGACACCTGATTTTGATTCTCCTCGGCCTGACTCACCTCTCTTCCTACTGCCCCCTTATGGTAGGCATCTGCCAGTGTTCTGTCTCACATCCTTGTTTCTGGGGCTGAGAGCATACTGGAGGCCGCCTGGGTTCCAACTCCGGGGCTGCCACAGAAGTGCTGTGAGGTTTCCTCAGAGGCTGAAAGGAGAGGAGGCAGGTAAAGCGCTCAGGGCGAAACCTGGCTAGGAGAAAGGAGCCTTCCTTCTTCCCTTCTCCCTGGCTAATGATGCCTGGTCTGATGGGGTCTCGTAGGTTGAACTCACTCCTTTGAAAATGAAGGCTTAGAGAAGCAAAATGTCTTCTAGAGCAACCTGGAGAAGCAGGCTGTCCTAAATTTAATATATCACCATGTGTTATTCCCTCGACACGGGTACAAGCTCTGAGCACTTTACCGCATTGCTTATGTTTTGTTAGATAAATCATTTCCTCCAAAGAACACAGAGCTGCGCAAACTCTAGGAGAGGTGCTAAAGATTACAGTGAAGTCTCTTTCCCTGGAGGCCTTTGGAATTACAGTAGATTTTAGACTGACTTGGGTGTGTTGGATGTTCTGTTTGGAGGTGGGGGAAAGAAATCTGGGAATTTATTCCAAACCCAGGATTCTGTGACCATCTCAGCATTCCCTAAATTTTCTTGATCACAGGAATCACTTGCTACAAAAACAAAAACAAGAAAGAAACACACACTCGAACATAAAAACATGGTGCCTGGCACATAGTAGGTGCTCAATTAATATTTGTTGAATAAATGATTGAAGTAAAAGAATTACAAGATGAAAACAAAAATGTAAGATCTCGTTTTTGCTAACACATCTCCCAAACCATATGCGTTTCTGTCTCATGCACATGTATACACACGCACACATTTTTTAACATATGTTTGTATAATCATAGGTAAAATCTTTAAAGGTTTTTAACAAACTGTTGAAAGTCGTCCTCTTTGGGGAGAAATTGTTTTGGCTCCTAAGGTGCTGGAGTTTCAATAATTTCATAATAAAAATCCAATAATCTCTTTGTTAATTTTAATAATTTAATAATAGGGGGCGGCCAGTTAGCTCAGGTGGTTAGAGCATAGCACTCATAACACCAAGGTTGCTGGTTCAATCCTCACATGGGCTAATGAGCTGCGCCCTCCACAACTAGATTGAAATGGCTACTCGACTTCGAGCTGATGGGTCCTGGAAGAACACACTGTTCTCCAATAAAAAAAGAAAAAAAAATCTTAAAAAAATAATTTAATAATAAAAATGGTTAATAATTAGATCATTTTAATGACAGTTGAATAAGTTTACTCATTTGAAAAATGAAATGTTGGGAGCATGATGCTCTCTTTTCTATAGGTCTCTGCCACTGGTTTTCTTTTTCAAAAATACATGTGAGAAATGTTCACCCAATGGCTGCCTTATACCAGGCCCCGCACCAGGCATTTGGGGAACATGAAGAAAGCCATTCCTGGAGGCACTTAGACATGGCCAAAGATATATGCTATTCCTGTGTGAACAGCTAACAGTATGTGATTGAAAGTGCAGCTCAAGGAAAGGAAGTCTGCGCTGTGAGTGAGGGCTGGTGGCGGGTGGAGGTGG
>NW_017731404.1:2913001-2914165 GCF_001890085.2 Hipposideros armiger
AGGTCCGGAAGGCCAGTGGGGGAGACAGGGATTAAAAAGGCTTAGTCCAATAATCCAACAGAAAAATGAGCAAAGTTTCCTAGAAAAGGAAATTCTAGTAGCCCTTAGACATATGAAAAGACGCCCCACCTCACCACAACGGAGAAAGACAAGTGGAAACTTCCCTCCCTCCATGTGGTACCATGTTCCACCTATCGCATTGGCAGAGGAAAAACAAACGTTGACGTGTCCTGTGACAGTGAGGCTGTGGGGGAAACAGGCACCCCTCCAAGACTGCAGGAGAGACTGTCACCTGGTAAGGTCTCCCGGAAAGATTAATTTGGCCATGAAACCCAAATTAAACACCCACATCCCCTCAGACTCAGAAATTCCAATTCTGGGATTTATCCTCAGATGTACTGGCACGGGGTCAAGTGATGTTTGCCCAAAGCTTGGCATGGTGGCATTCTTTGTGAGAGCAAAAGATTGGGGGAAGGAAAGCAAACTAAAATGTCCTTTACAGGGGACTGTCTCAATCAATTGGAACAGAACCACACAATGGAATAATCTGTAGCTACTGAAAAAAAGGCTTAATGTTTATTGAATATACCAGGCGTCATTCTAAGTTTTGTGTCCTTCTTCATTTACTTAATCTTCTCAACAACCCTCTGGAATCAATATCTAGGCATTGTCACACCCACTGCACAGGTGAGGAAACAGAGGCACGGAGAAATGTAGTTACACGACTAGTAGATAACAGAGTTAAGAGTTAAGTGAACGAAATCAAGGTATAGGACAGTCTGTATAGCATGCTCACATTGTAGAAAAGAGTAAAATATATACAGAGGGTGTCAAAAAAATGTATGCACATTTTAGGAAAGGAAAACTGTATTAAAATTGCAATACTCAATATACACCGATAACAAAAGATGAATACAAGTCACGTTTGACTTCTGCCATTACAAGAGGTATTCAAAGCAGTTCCCATCAGTGTCCAGACACTTCTGATTATGGCGAACTACTGCTTGAGCAACGCTGACCAAAGTGTCCACTTGTATACATTTTTTTGGCACCACTGATATATATATATACGTATGTATGTTTGTATATACAGTTGACCCTTGAAGAACATGGATTTGCATTGAGTGGGTCCACTTACGCAGATGTTTTTTCAGTAAATACGTA
>NW_017731404.1:2915465-2919649 GCF_001890085.2 Hipposideros armiger
GGCAACCTTGGTGTTGTGAACACTGCGCTCTAACCACCTAAGCTGACCGGCCACCCCATAGAGTCTCTCTTGACTAGTGTTCTCCAATATGAGAACCACTAGGCATACGTGGCTGCCCAGTGCATGAAATGTGGCTGGTCTGGACTGAGATGTGCCAAATGCACACACCAGATTTCAAAGACTTAGTATGAAAAAAAAATATGTAAAAGACCAAATTAATAATTTTTGTATTGGTTACATGTTAAGATGCTATTTTAGCCATAATTGGGTTAAAGAGAGTACATTATTAAAATTAATTTCTCTTGTTTCTTTTTACCTTTTTAAAAGAAAGCTCCTAGCAAGTGTAAGATTACACATGTTGTTCATGCTGTATTTCTACTGGACAGTACGGTTCTGAACCTCTCTTAAGGCCTATGGATAACACAAACAATGTGGTGAATTACATTTAAAAAAAAGCATTTCCAAAGATTCCTGAAATCTCTGGAAAACTCTGGTGAGGCAGGAATCATTATTACTGTTCCCTGGTTACAGAGGAGGAAGTAAAGTGCTCACTTGGAGTCCATTATACTTTCTTTCTATTCATATTTTTTATCCCAGAACACTGGGCATGTGGGAAGGAAGGAGAGGGTTGCACAATTAAATGGTTTCTTTGCAAGAGCTGCAAGTGACAAAATAACTCTTGTGACGTAAAGGATGCTTAATTCATTACCTATTGTGTGTCCTTTTTTGTACTAGTTTATGATGTGGCAGTCTTTTTATTTTTCCTATCAAGGCCCTTTTTTATATCTTAACATTTCAATGAAAGGCAATTATCTCCAAGATCCCAGTACTCCAAACGGATTGTCTCTTGGGGGCTGTGTAGTGATGTTGGAAGCGTTTCACCAAAGCCATTCTCAGCAGAAATTTACTGGTTTATTTGTTTGTTTCCATTTTCAGACCACCAAGCTAAGCTTATGTTGGTCACCTTTTGTTCACAAGCCTGCTCAAGCTTGATTTTCATGGTTTACTTCAAAGAGGCCAGGGTTGAGCTAGCTTACTGATTTTCTTTTGTTGTGTTTTGTCTTTGAATGAAGGTTGGTTTTATATAAGGAGCTCGCATCTCTCCTTAGCATTCTACCTTTCCTCAGGAGAGCTTGGTGAGAACGGCAAGAAGAAAAAGGTTTAATATGGAAAAATTCAACCCCTGAGAGGTTGGCTGTTTCGGCTCGAACTATGTGACAAGTGACATTTGAGTTAGCAATACATTCCAAAAAGCAAAATATTAGGGAGTCGATGAGGGAGGCGAAGCCTGAAACAGTAATAACGATGGTTGCTGACCTATACGATGGATTTAGATTTAGTGCCAAGGATCAAAGTCGGTGTTCAAGGTGGCAACTGCATATATCATGTCATTATTTTATACATCACTAGGGAAGAGAAAATGCTTTTAATTAAACTATGACACATCATTGATTATAGATATAGTCTGACTTCAGAGATGTGAAAATGGGGCAGAAATGTGTGAATTGCAATCAGTGGAATACAGGGTCAAAATTACCTCTTTGGGAGTCCCCAGATGGAGAACAGCTATGGGATGCATGGTTGCCTCTTGGGCTGAGCAGCCAGTGGGACCTCTGGTTACCCATTTGGAGAACAGAGCTCCCCTATAAGTGCATCTTTAAACACCTGGATTCCTGGAGGTAAGATGCTGATGCCTGGAACTGAGGCTGTTGGAAGGGACAGCACAGGCAGACTCCCTCTCCAGTTTCACATCAGGGCCCCTTGAGGTCTGTGGAAATGCTTCCGCCGTGGACATTGCTCTTTCTTGCCAATTCTCCTGTGGTTGAAATTTTCCCATAAATCAAATGTTCATGTGATGCATATATTTACTCTGTGCTGGGCACTATGCTACATACCTCTTACATGGATTAAATCATTTAACGTTCACTGAACCCCTCTATGGTGGTGGCCCTCACAATCCCTAAGTTTACAGGTGAGGAATAGGAGGCACAGAGAGGTTAGGCAACAGACCAAAAGTTACACAGCAGAGGATTTGAGACTAGGTGGAACAGATCCAGAGCTTGACGCTCCTTTTAAGGAAGACAGGATCGAGTTTCGATGCCAGTTAATCCAAGTCCAAAACGCAAAATTTAGAAAAAAATATCCTCTGTCCACAGAGCTTCGCAAACAGCTGAGGAATTCTGGCAAACTTCTGAGGAATTCTGGCAAACTTCAGAAAAGGATGACATTTAAAATATTTTAAACTGACCCAACCTGAATGGCTACCTTTCGCCAGCCTGGAGGAAACATTTCATGCTTCTTCACTTGACACAGTGCTTCCTTCAACTGTTACAGGAGGTTTCTAAGTGCCTCAACCATTTGCTTACTCAGAGATGGTGCAGACAAGATGATTTTCAAGCAACACGTTAAGGTTCTGAGATACAGCCCCAAAACTAATGTATAAATTATATGCCAGTTTTCCAGGGAAGAATTCATAGCGTGGACCTTGGTGACAGAGCGATGTGTGCAGGCTCCGCAGAAACAAGTTTGGGGTAATTTTAACGATGTGCATTTTGGGGAACTCAGAGCCCAGAGTAAACCTCTAGTCACAGCAAAGAGAATAAAAAAAGCAATCTGCCCTTTGCATTCCCAAGAAAGAATCATAAAAATCGCCAACAATTACTTATACAGCTCTTTATAGCCCCACCATCAATGGTGATTTTTTTCTACAATACAGCTTGAATGCATTTTCATCTAATTGAGTGCATGCATGTTTAAAACCTAAAGAATCACAGCTATTGAGAGCAGCACACTGTTGGCCAGCCACTGTGCTAAATTCTTTACAAACAGTAGTAGCTCTCGGATTCCTCCCAATAACCCGGTAGAGGTGGGGTGGACGGGTACAGATTTATCTTTATCTCATGGATGGGAAGACTTAGGCTCAGAGAAGCGAAGCAACTTCCCCAAGGTCACACAACTAATAAGCGGTAAAGCTGGGATTTGAACAAAATCCATATGGCTTCAAAGACTTTTTTTTTAAGCAAACAAAGAAACAAACAAAAAACCCCCACAAAAAACAGTTTTCCTACACAGGCTAGAATGTCACAGAAACCATTCAGTCCAATCTCTCCATTTTTTTGAAAAACACAGCCTTTTCAATATATGCCTAAAGAAAAAAAATTATGAAAACTGAAAATGAGGAAATTCGTAACTATTATGAACTGACTTGTGTCCCCTCAAAATTCACGCTGATGCTCTAAACCCAATGTGGCTATACTTGGAGCTAGGATCTTTAAGACCTTGAAGTCCTAAGGGGGGGCCCTAATCCAATAGGACTGGTGACTTTATAAGAAAAGAAAGAGACACCAGGGCACTCTCTCTCTTTCCACGCACATACGCACAGAGAAAAGGCCATGTGAGGACAACAACTAGGGGAGAGGTATCACCAGAAACCAACCTCGGTCTTGAACTCCCAGCCTTCAGAACTGTGAGCAAATAAATTTCTGTTGTTAAGCTGCTAAGCCACCCAGCCTGTGGTATTCTGTGATGGAAGCCCAGGCGTACTAAGACTGCAACGAAATAGAATGAAGAAGGAACCCTCCCCCTGCCCCACCCCTCAGGCCTTACGGCCAGTTTCCAGGTAGGGTCACATGGTAAATAACTGAGCAGGGTTTTGAGTCCAGCACAGTTCACTTCCAAAGTCTGTGTCCTGAACCACCAGGTGGAGGGGAATCGCATGAATGCCTCGGGACGGCTCTACAGTAATGTGCTTATTTAAAGTTCAAGGCCGTTTCCATTTTCACTCCACCAACGGGGTCAGGAGAGGGAAACACCATGCATGTCCCTTTTTCAGGATGGTTTCAGCTGCAAGGACCAATGGGTGGACTAAAATGGCTCAGACAATAAGGCCATCTTTTACTTCACTTAACAAGAAACCGTTCAAGGCTTGGTTCAGGTCCCCAATACCACCGAGAAGCCTGCCCTCTCCATCCTTTGCTCCCATCATCCTTGTCATATTGGCTTGGTCCCTGAGTGAGTGTCCTTAGGCAGTCACGAGGGAGCTGCAGCAGCCCCAGCCCTTCCTCCCACAACCAGGCCCAAGGCAGGAAAAGGGGTATATCCTTGAGCATCCATCTTTCTAGAGGAGGAAAACCTTTCTGCAAAATCCCCTAGCTTGTTTTTTTTTTTTCTTTTTTTTTTTTTTT
>NW_017731404.1:2927874-2931297 GCF_001890085.2 Hipposideros armiger
TGAGTGTTAGAGCACATGAGGTCATAAAACCTCATGGAGTGTGTCCAAGAGAACAAAATGGGGGTTGTCTTCAAGGACAAAAGGAGAACTAATTAGCTTTGTTGTGTTTGGGGGAAGATCATATCTATCACTAGGCTTAGAAAGTTCATTTGCAACCTCATTCCTGTGAGGTTTTGGGTTCCTACCCTATCTATTCTCCTGCTTTGGGGCTTTTAGAATTGAATTTACTGTCTGGGAGGTTCTCCTCTATTTCAATAGTGGGGCCAGAGAATGCCTTTTTATTCCCCTCTCTAGACAAATGATTTTACATTAGTATTTAAATTTTGTGTGAAGTTTACCAACATTTTCCACTCTGTATTTTTGCTGTTGGTTTCAGAGCAAATTTTCGTCTTGTTCTTTTACACCATAATTGCTACTAGGGGTTCGAGGTTGTAATTTTGCTGTTATGTCAATTGCATGACTTCAGCAGTAAATAAAGCCTAGTAAATAGTATTTATTTCCTTCCTCTGCCTTGGAAGCAGATTCCTTTGAAAAGAAACGCAGAAACTAATGAAAGCAAGACCCAGTATCTGCCTAGATGGAGCTGATCTGATTTTAAACCAGTAAACCAGTCCGGCAGAGGAAGACGAGATAAAATGTTGCAATAGTACTAGCCAAGCATTCTTGGCTGTTTCTTACCATCCAGAAGCAACGTGACTAATGTGTCAAGTGAAAATATAGTCCCGATTAAAGTCACAATGACATGTTATGTGTAATAACATAGGGAGTACACATGACTCAGATTCCAGAAATATTAGAAATTGGTGGCTCAGCAATATAAGCCAGCTGGAGAGGACTGCTGTACTGGATGAGGGGGCTGGGAAAAGCTTGCCAATTGCACCCTGAAGTTAAACAGAAGCCTCACTTAATTTTTATCCCTGGCTAAAATGAGTGTATTATGTACTTGCAGCTAAGAAGGACACAGACAACCCTAGAAAACAGTGTCTTAAACCAGGTAGAAGGTTATTTTCTTTCCATTAAAAGTTAGATATACGGTCGAAGTGCATTTTCTCACTTCTCAGCTTTGCAGACTCAACGGGCCTCACTACTGAGATGGCCAAGTCCCAAGCAGCAAGATGGGAGAAGGGACAGAGGAGAGCAAAGCTACTCACCTTACACTTGACACTTCTACGTACATCCTATTGGCCAGAACTTAGTCACATGACCTTACCCAAACTACAGGGAGGCTTGGAAATATAATCTTTTTTCCTCTGGGTAGAAATTTTCAGCCCAGCTGAAATTTCTATTATGTGGAAGAGACAGGATCTTTTATTTTGTTTTAAGATTTTAATTAAAAATATAGCTAACAGGGGGTGACTGGTCAGCTCAGTTGGTTCGAGTGTGGTGTTGATAACACCAAGGTTGCCGGTTCGATCCCCGCATGGGTCACTGTGAGCTGCGCCCTCCTTAAAATAGTCAACTGTGCCATTGTAGCATGAAAGCAATATGTAACCAATGCCCATGGCTGTTCCCCAATAAAATTTAAAAAAAAAATTAAAAAAAAATATATATATATTGCTAACATACAATATTCTGTTAGTTTCGGGGATATACCATAGCCATTCAACATTTGTATACCTAAAGAAGTGATCACCATGAGAAGTTCAGCAACCATCTGACACCATACCACGTTATCACAATATTATTGACTATGTTCCCCCGTGCTGTACTTTACATCCCCATGACATATTTGTTTTATGCCTGGAAATCTGAACCTCTTATTCCCCTTCACCTTCCCCGCCACACACACCCTTTTAAAATTTTTCAATTACAGCTGACATTCAATATTATTTTATATTAATTTCAGGTGTACAGCACAGTGGTTAGACATTTATATAATTTATTAAGTGATCCCCCTGACTAGTCTAGTGCCCACCTGGCACTGTACATAGTTATTACAATACTATTAACTATATTCCCTGTGCTGTACTTTACATCCCCATGACTACTGGGTAACATCCAATTTGTACTTCTTAATCTCTTATCCTTTTTTACCCCCCCTCAATCCCCCTCCCACCTGGCAACCATCAAAATATTCTCTGTTATCTATGAGTTTGTTTCTGTTTTGTTCTTTAGATTCCACATATAAATGAAATCACATTGCATCTGTCTTTCCCTGTGGAACAGACAGGGTCTTGAGGGACAACGAGACGTTTCTACCAAAACAAAGTTGTCTTTCTGGATTTAGCCAGACCGTTTTGAGTGTAAAGAAAACATTCATGTGTTCATGCCATTATTTCACTTGACAAATATTTATTGAGCACCTACCCTGGTGCCAGGTACAGTCCATGGGCTGAGCTACGCTGGTGCAAAAAAACACAACCCCCTGTCTGCATGGAGCTTACATCCTAGCAGGGAAGGAAAGTAATAAATATAAGTGATCAAATTACATAGTGTATTAGGAGGTATAAACTATTATTATAACAGAAAAGGAAAAAGTGGGGGTGGTCGCAATTTTATCCAAGTGGTCGGGACTTGGCCTCATTGAGAAGGTGACATTTGTGCAAAGCCCTGAAGGAGGAGAGGTAGTGGGCCTTCGGAAATCTGGGGGAAGAGGCTCCTAGGCAGAGGGAACAGCCAGTGCAAAGGTCCTGAGGTGGAAGCATGAATGACATGTGCAAAGAAGCAGGGAGGCCAGAGTTGGCGGGGGCAGAATGAATTTTGAGATGAAGTCAGAGAAGTAACAGGAAGGTAGTTCATCCTGGGTGGGCTCGTGTGGCTACTGTGAACACTTTGGCTTTTCCTCTGAGTGAAATAAAAGCTATTATAGGGTTTGGAGTAGTCGAATTCTAAACACATAAAGTTTATAAAATAAATAAAACATACCTAAACTGGGGGCTTGGGCTAAAATGTCATAACTTCTGGGGTGCATGATTTCAAATTTGGAGATCACTGGCTGGACCTATTGTATTTTTTGCAACTACATAAGAAGAGCTGAGACATGATGGCATTCTACTGGATTAAATTTGACTCCTCATCAGAAAATTTTATTTATGAGCAATGTTGGGCCATCATGGGTAGCAGTAATCATTCCATTTGCTAACAATTATTAGGAACTCACTATGGCTGGTGGCACTGAACTAAGTAAGCCCTTCTTTAGGCTAACCTGTTGCATCTGCACAACCATTCAATTGTTACCCTCTATTTTATAGATGAGGAAACAGAGAGGTAAAGTGTCTTGCCCAAGTCACACAGTCAGCAAGTGGCACAGGTGGGGTTGAACCCCAGGCAGGTGTAGTGCCCACACTCTTCACACTATGTCAAACTGCCTCTGAGATGCTGGATGCTTGGTGTGGCCTGCAAACCAAAGGAGCCGAGAAATGTATCCACAGTGGCATTTACTTAAGCCCAGTACAGTGCTGCTCTGAATAGCAAAGTGGGCTG
>NW_017731404.1:2937537-2946147 GCF_001890085.2 Hipposideros armiger
GCCCAGCTCCAGGTTGAGCTGTTGTTCAGCATCTTAGCTGTAGAGGGCAGTGTCACTGGCCCTCATATGTGGGATCCGAACTGGGACCCTCTGGCGTACCAATCCAGCTATCCAGTAACCAACGCGCCACTCAGCCGGCCCCATTTATTATTTAAAAATTATCATTCTATATGTTTTACTCATAGAAAAGTTTAAGACAATATAGCTTCAAACAGAAATTTTAAATGATGCCCACATTCCACAAACTTCACATTATTGTAAAACCTCTTTTCTGACACAGTTACAATCAACTTACACTTACCGACTATGCATTTTTTTTAAAAAAACTCTAACTCGTACTACTAGCTCAACAAGTATTGCTCCATATTGGAAACAATAAGAATGCTTTCTAAGTGACCAGTTGTTAACACTTCTGAGCCAAATCAAACCAGTTTTTCCAGCTTGTAAGTAACCTTTTAATTATGCAAATAAAGGTACAACCTAAAAATTAGGGCAAGAGAGAAAATTCTGACTAATTAATCCAAGCGAACATGATGCTATCTTTCCACGTGAGCATGTATTTCACCAACCAGGTGATATTAAAATGAAAAGTAGGCAGGTATCTTGGACAACATAATTAAGGGCCTTAACATCCAGCTCAACTGTAGCATAAAAGAATTTGGATTTTTTTATACTGATCAATAGGCACCTTGAGTTGAGCTCACCACACTCTATTACCTCAAGGTAAGAAGAATCATGTTCATCAGTGTTCACAGAGAATTCCGATTTTTAATACTATCTTTAATCTCATCATGGATTACTGCTTAAACAAACACGTATGTGCATTAAAATGTTAACAGTTATTATTGCTGCGTGGTAGGATTTCAGGTGATTTATCCATTTTCCTTCTCTATATTTTTCTAATTTTCTTCTATGAACATGTACTGTGTTGATGTTAAGTAAACAACATAAAAATGAAGTAATTAACATATCATTTAATTCATTTGGCTACGCAGTATGGATTGCGATGGCTACTCTCTCACCTGGTTCCTTTTTATTTTTTATTTTATTTTTTATCTTTTTTAAAAGATTTTATTGGGGAATTGAGGGAGGGGAACCGTGTTAGGGAATTGGGAAAGGGACCAGACAAGTTGCTGTTCTTCAGTGTTCATTGTGGAGGGCGCCAGTCTCCATCTGGCTGCCTGGCGGCAGCTCGTGGCCTCTAAGCTCAAGGTGCTGTGTTCAATCTTAGTTGCGGGTAGGCGTGGCCACCATCCCATGGGGGAGTCGAACCAGCAGCCTTGTTGTTAAGAGCGCACGCTCTATCCACTGAGCCATCCGGGTGGGAGCTCAGCTCAAGGTGCCGAGTTCAGTCTTAGTTGCTGGTGGGCATAGCCCACCATCGAACAGGCAATCTTGTTACACAGCTGAGCCATCCTGCCACCTGCTGGCAACTCAGCGACAGCTCAGCTCGGGCACAGCATCGCTGGCCCATGTGGGAATCGAACCGGCAGCCCTGCTGCTCAGAGCTCACGCTGTTAAGCCAACTCTTAACCAACTGAGCCACTTGGCTGACCCTGGTTCCTCTTTTTAGAAGAAAAAGGCTGAAAGCCACATAGCAAAACCAACGGGGTCCACCCCAAGCATGTTAGGGAGCAATGGGTAAATGAGCTCAAAAATGGGAAAAGCATTTTGCAAAACACACAACCTCAAAAAAAAAAAAAAGATGCTAATAGTCTTATAGGCTTCAGTGGGCCCTTTCCCTTTCCCTGGGTGAGTGGCCACAGGTGGGCAAACCACAGTTTTGCCCATGGCTGGATATGTGCCCACTGGTGTGTCATTTTCACTGTCTGGGTATCAACTCTGCCAAGTGCTGAGAAAGCAACCATAAACAATGTGTGCACTTGTATCCATGCACCCATGACAATGTATTGATGGAGCCTGAAATTTAAATTCCATAAGATTTTTATGTCTCAAACTACTATCCTTCATTTGATTTTTTCCCCCCAGCCATTTAAAAATGGAAAAATCATTCTTAGCTCATTTGGCATACAAAACAGGTGGCG
This sequence comes from Hipposideros armiger, assembly GCF_001890085.2. Classification (NCBI taxonomy): domain Eukaryota; kingdom Metazoa; phylum Chordata; class Mammalia; order Chiroptera; family Hipposideridae; genus Hipposideros; species Hipposideros armiger. The sequence continues at coordinate 2,939,583 of NW_017731404.1, forward strand.
CGACATAGTCCGCTGGCCACAGTTCTAGAATTCTCTACTATAAGATATTAAAAGGATAGCAGAAGTCAATGGGAGGGAAGGGTCTCCGAGCCAGGGTTTCCCAGCAGTCATCATTTAGGTAGCACTATCACCATTTTTGCCAAGTCTGAGTATCCAGCATTTTTAGTTGACACATAGAAAACAATTCAACTCCTGTTCTTTTACTTACACAAACTTACTTTAAAAGGAAATTGTATATACCAATGTGAAACCTAGTATCAGTTATCAGAACTAGAAAGCAATGGTACCCAAGGAAAAAAAAAATATATATATATATTTATTTATTTATTTTTTAGGTTACATACTTGTTGGGTATGCTAAAGGCTCAGCCCCTGAGAAATGGGGGGGGGCAGGCGGGGGGGGGGAATTAGTAAGTGTGGAAAGGTATTAAAGATCAATTAGTACAAAACAGAGATCTTTTCCTTAATGTAATCAGACAGACAAGGTGAATGCCACAGCCACGTATCACCTCGATTACCTAGCACAGGAACTAAAATCATCTCCAGACCACCCCCTACAGCCCACTCCTAACTTTGGGAAAACTCACCTTGCATATTACATCTTAATGGGCATTCAACTGTACCCCAATCTAAGGCTCTTTTCCATTCTTGTGTATTGAATGAAGAGCAATTTCACTTTTTTAGGACTAAAGTTTACTTCCCAGTAATTTACCTAAAATTAAAAATGGTCTATGAGTGTTAGAGCACATGAGGTCATAAAACCTCATGGAGTGTGTCCAAGAGAACAAAATGGGGGTTGTCTTCAAGGACAAAAGGAGAACTAATTANACCCTAAGTGTCAACAGCGCTGAGACGGACAAACCCTAGTGTGGGCTACGATAAAGTGCTTTTTACAAGCGATAGCTTACCGAATTGGCACAGCTACCCTCAAAAGCAGGTGTTATTGGAAGTATTTCTCAGGGTGACCTGTTGGCTCAGGTGGTTAGAGCGCTGTGCTCATCACACCAAGGTTGCTGGTTTGATCCCCACACGAACCACTGAGATGTGCCCTCCACAACTAGATGGAAACAACCACTTGACTTGGAGCTGATGGGTCCTGGAAAAACACACTGTTCCTCAATTAAAAAAAAAAAGAAGAAGTATTTCTTCTATTTTATAGATGAGTCCACTGAGGCTGAGAGAAGTGACTTCTCCAAGGCCACAGAGCTAAGAGATGGCTACCTTGGGATCTGAGGTTTTGTTTTTGTTTTTTTCCCAAATATAGCTATATTCAGCCAATTAAAAGAACATCTTCTATTCTGAAATTGTCCTTTCCCCCCTAATTTTTGGTATTACAATACCCATTCTTAAGTGAAACAATGGTGTTGGTAGATGCTACTCTTTTGATTGAATGTTTTGTACATTTTGGTTTGTACAATAAAAAGTTTGCAATCCTATACCTTGCAACACGTTTTCTTGGGAAATTCTACGGATCTGAGATAGCCACAATTCTGGGAGGACCCCTGGAAGAGGTTGTTTTCCCAGTTCCTTCTAATTCTAACACTGAAAACATGTTCCTGTAGCAGCTGGGCTTCCACAAGATCCTCTAAGACACTAACGCCTCTACCCTGAGCATTTATTGGACCTGGGTTAGAGGCCTGGGCTGCACAATATCTATTTTGATTATCCACTATTCTACATCGAGGATTAGCAGTGATGCTGCTATAAAAAAGAAATAAAGATGGCTCGTATAGTACCTGATACCAAGAATTAGTCACTACTCGGGGCAGCTGGTTAGCTCAGGTGGTTAAAGAGCAGATTCATAACACCAAGGTTGCTGGTTCGATTCCCACATGGGCCAGTGAGCTGCGCCCTCCACAAGTAGATTAAAGACAATGACTTGACTTGGAGCTGATGGGTCCTGGAAAAACACACTGTTCCCCAATAAAGTTAAAAAAAAAAAGAATTAACCACTACTCAAAATTTGATTTTTGTTTATTCATATTTTTCTTTCATTCATTCATTCATTCATTCATTCTGTAGCCACCTTTTTTGGAGCTTGCGATTATGTGACTGACAGTGTGTTAGGGTTGTCAACTTAGAGTCTGTAATTCTAAATGACTCACTGAAGTTCAGGAAGAAAAGATAACGATAATAGTTCAAATGGATTGACGGTGCCAGGTCTTCCAAGCAGATTACACATATTTACTCATTTAATCTGTTAATGTCCTATGAGGTAGGTACTATGGTTAGCACCCATTTTACAGATAAGAAACTAAGGCATAAGACCTTAATACACTGTCTAAGGTCCTGGTAGAGAAAGGATTTGAACCCAAATAGCCTAATTCCAGAGTCCACAATTTTAGCCACTGTTCTACACTATCTTACTGTGTAGAAGGACTTACAACACACAATAATAATATTTGGTCACCTTTTATTTGTGATGCTGTTACATCCAATTCTTGCAGCAGCCTGATGGACAGGTACTATTTTCATGATTCCCATTTTTCAGATGAGAAGACTGAGCTTTGGAGAGGTCATGTGATTGCTCCCAGCTACCCAGCTCTGAAGAGGCATGAAAACTTGGCCATCAGCAAGCTGGGTTTAAATCCTGGCCCTGACTTGGACTGAGCTAGCTGCGTCCTCCACAACTAAGATCGAAGGACAACAACTTGGCTGTTCCCCTTCCCCAATTCCCCAATGCTGTTCCCCTCCCCCAATTCCCCAATAAAATCTTTAAAATCAATCAATCAATCGATCAATCCTGGCCCTGCCATTTCCTGGTTGTATGACCTAGGGCAAGTTATTTAAACCTTCTGAGCCTCAGTGTCTTCATCCACAAAATGATGCAAAGTAATTCCTACTTCATAGGTTTGTTGAGAAGATTAAATTAGAGCAGAACTGGACAAAGTATTGGCCAATGGGCCAAATGTGTTCCTCCATCTGTCTTGGTACAGCCGTGAGCTAAGAATGCCCTTTACACTTTTAAATGGTTGGAAAGAAATCAAAGGAAGGATAATATCTTGTAACACATAAAAATTATATGAAACTCAAATTCCAGTGTCCATAAATAAAGCCTTATTGGCACAAAGCCACGCCCATTTCCACTTTGCCTCTGGCTGCTTTCACGCTAACAGGCAGATTGAGTAGTTTGCCAAACAGACCATACGGCTTGCAAAACCTAAAATATTTACTCTCTGTCCTTTTACAGATAAAGTTTCCTGACCCCCGGATTAGATGACAAATGTAAAATCCATACCAGCTGCTCAATAACTATTATTATAAATCACAACAAATAGAATGATGTATCATTGAAATGTCCTGAGTTATTTGAAGTCAGTGTTTAAAAATATAGTAAATTTTGGTAGAATTTGTCATTATTTGTAGGGAGAAGAAAGAGCTTTTATCCACTGAGTGACTCAAAAGTCCAAAAATATAAAAAACGAACACTCATTTATTAAATAGAAATGTAACAGGAACTAATAGCTTAACCCCCAAAGTCTATTATCTATTTTCCCCCAGCTGCCAGCTCTTATCACCTGCAAATATGTACATTTTTACTCTTGTTTATAAGCATTTCTATAGATTTTTTTTTTAAGATTTTTATTGGGGAATTGGGAGGATGGGAACAGAAAAAAATATATATATATATACACAAATATTTTATTTGTATAACATAATATTAATGTAAAATATAAATATAAATATATTCCAATGTTTATATATGTGTATATATATGTACACACATATGTGTGTGTGTGTATATATATATATATATATATACATATATATATATATATAACAAACATTAGAAAGAAATGTCCTCAAAAATGTTAATAAAAATTATCTCTGAGCCAAGGGTTAATTTTAAGTCTCCTCATTATAAGTTTATACACTTCTGTGTCTTTCAGTTTTTCTATAATGAGTATAAGATGTTTTCACATCAGAGGAAACATTAAAAGAAAAAATCAGGTATATAATTGTTGGATTCTATGATTCTAACTGAGAAAACATACACATAAGAAAAAAGCTATAAATGAATACAAAAAACCAGAATTGTCTCATATACAATAAAATTCAATAGGCCATGTTGTTAGTTTTCTATTATAATTTAAAAAATAGAAAATTATATTGTTACAGTTCCCATATCTTTTCATTTATTATTTTTATTTTTTATTTTTTAAAGATTTTATTGGGGAATTGGGGGAGGGGAACAGTGTTGGGGAATCAGGGAAGGGAAACAGACAAGTTGCTGTCCTTTTGTTCTTCAGTCTAGTTGTGAAGGACGTTGCTTCACTGGCCCATGTTGGTATTATCATTGCGCTCTTCCCAGGTGAGGCAATCGCTCGCTGGCCATTGGACTGCCACTCATGGCAGCTCACGAAAGCTCATGCCAGCCGCGGGTCACTCACGGTAGCTTATGCCAGCTGCTGACCAGCCCCACTGCAGCCCACGCCATTGCCAGCGACTCAAGGCAGCCCAGCTCCAGGTTGAGCTGTTGTTCAGCATCTTAGCTGTAGAGGGCAGTGTCACTGGCCCTCATATGTGGGATCCNTGCTCAGCTCGGGCTGGACTCGAACCGCTGTTGCTCAGAGCTCAAACTCTTGAGTGAGCTCTTAACCAACTGAGCCACTCGGCCGGCCCTTGATTTCTTTTTAATTGGGGAACAAGTGTGTTTTTCCAGGACCCATCAGCTCCAAGTCAAATGGTTGTTTCCATCTAGTGGAGGGCGTGGGGATCGAACCGGCAACCTTGGTGTGATGAGCACTGCGCTCTAACCAACTGAACTAATAGCTGCCCCGGGTTTTCCCTTTTGTCTCGGGGCCAGAACTGGGTTATATGCCTACCTCTAGTGCTGTCTCTGGCAAAAGGTCTCAATGGATGGGTGGGAAGGCGGCAGGACCTTACTTTCCACGAGTATCCGCCTCCAGATAACGGAATAAAATTTGAGATCTGGAGTGTAAGGAAGAAAGGGGACATGGCAGTTAGGCAGGACATGTGCCAGTTGGGCAGGCGGTCCAGAACTTCAGCCGTCGGTCTTGTTTCAGGAAAACTTCCCTTGCGAAGCCGAACAATTGAATTCACTTCAGAAATCCCTCACCTCTACTGCGTTTCCCTGTGGCTTCACATCTCAGGCTTCAAAACGACCTTGCTGCTGCCAGGCGAATAAGCCGAGATGCTAAACTGCAAGGCAGGGTTGTACCATTGCAAAGATACTCCTGGTAATTAAAAGGTCTCACTACAGGTAGTCCAATCAGTGAGACTCGCAGGGTATATTTTAACTATATAGCAACTCCAGTGGGGGTTAGGGAAGATGGAGAGATAAACTGAAAGAGCCTTATGCTTGACAAAGAACAGGGCATGAAATCAATTTATATGTAAATTGCTCCCAGCCAGAACTTCCCAGAAGGTGAGAGTTGCATAGAACACGTTTTCTTCTGGGTTAAAATTCTTCCTAAGACCATCCTGTCTGTTTAAAAGTAGCTGATCACCGATGTCAGTTTAGAATCTAATTTAGGGGTGGGGTGGTGGGGCGAATGCCCTTTTTCTTGCTAGTTTACAGGGAATGAAAAGTACACAGTATGCTTTCCTGTCGTTAGTAATCATGTCTCTTCCTAAGGTGGTTTGGTGGCTCCACATCCTACACCACCCTGCACAGGAAGAATAATTATAAGACAAAGAACTGAATTGTTGGTGTTACCATCTAGTTTCATAGCTTGGGGCGATCTTTCCCCCGCGGACATTATGTTCCCTTAATTGAAGGAAAGAGCTAATGACAATAAAATGGATGATACTGGTTCCGACAGCGATAGCTACCATTTCCAGAGCACTTGCTATACGCCAGGCATTGTGAGAAGTACTTTCTGGTTGTAACACTAGGATCACAAACTGAGTTGCTATGACTGCAATGAGGTGGGTCCCTCAGTTAAAATTTGACAGACAAGGAACTTGGAATTTAGAGAGGTTTAAGTAATAATACTGGCAGTTAGAATACCTATGCCTCTAGTCTAGCCCTAGTACCAACAAGTCATATAACTGTAGCGAGTTGAACTATGTTCCCCCAAAAGGTAGGTCCAAGGGCTAATCCCCACTACCTGTAAATGTGAACTTCCTTGGAAAAAGGGTCTCCACACATGTAATAAATGGAATTATCTTGAGATAAGATGATCCTAGATTATTTGGGTGGGCCCTAAATTCAACGACAGAGGTGTTGATAAGAAGAAGAGAAGCTGGGGGTGACTGGTTAGCTCGGTTGGTTAGAGTGTGGTGCTGATAACACCAAGGTTGCCGGTTCGATCCCCGCATGGGCCACTGTGAAGTGCACCCTCCTTAAAAGAGTCAACTATGCCATTGTAGCATGAAAGCAATGTGTAACCAGTGACCATGGCTGTTCCCCAATATAAAAACTAAAAAAAAAAAGAGGAGAAGACAGAGATACAGAGGACAAGGCCATGTGAAGACAGAGGCCAAAAAGGAGCGCGTAGAGCCACCAGGAGCAGAAAGAGGCAGGAAAGGGTTCTCTGCCAGAGCCTTCAGAGGAAGCATGGCCCTGCCACCACGTTGACTTTGGACTTCTGTCCTCCACG
>NW_017731404.1:2955527-2975979 GCF_001890085.2 Hipposideros armiger
GGTGTGGCCTGCAAACCAAAGGAGCCGAGAAATGTATCCACAGTGGCATTTACTTAAGCCCAGTACAGTGCTGCTCTGAATAGCAAAGTGGGCTGCCATCTGCCTTTCTGATCTGTAAATCTTGATGATAATATGATTAGCTGGTCCATCATCCAAGAATTTTCGTGTAGAGCTGGACAAGTCCATGAAGGTCATAATGACGGTCTCATATCCGCTGGTCGTGCTGGCAGGACTGCAGGCACGTGCCCTACAGTGTGAGTCACATTCAAGCCAAGCCTCTTAAAGCTACATCATCCTTTGTCCTTTATACTGTGTCTCCTGTAGTTTGCTTCTTACACATGGCTACCGGTACTATGTCCAACTCAAATGCATTACAGAATAATAAGTAAGGGCGTGATCTTGGGCCAGGGAAGACCTGCGTTTGGGTTTCAGCTTTGGCACGTCACAGCTGTGTGACTTCGGGCAAGCAGCTTAACCTTTCTGTGCTTCCAGTTCTTTGGTGTGGTTCCTACCTCAAGGGTTCTGAGGAGGATTAAATAAGATCATGCATGTAAAACAGCACACAGTAGTTGCTCCATAAATGTTTGTAATGACCACTTTTCAACTTATGTAACCTGTCTACTCTTTTCCTGTAAGACCTGAGTGATAACTGGAAAAGTACATAAGTCAAATCATAATCCAGAGATATCTGTACTCCAACAACTTGGAGTGCTTTTTCCCCCTTCATACAGTCAGTTCTGCTCTAGTGCTTGTTTTGAAAACACACATTTGTTTCAATGTGGTTGGTATATTATGTATTAGGATGCAATTCAGGCATAACATGGATATGCATTTGCTTATGTGCTATTCCCTTTGCAAGAAACACAATGAACGCTGGAAACTGCACCCAGGTGAACAAGACATGTAGGGATACACAAAACACACAGACACACATCTAAATACCTGCCATCTACCTCTGTTTACCTGGTGTTATGAGCCACGTCCATCCACATCTGGGGTTAAACTTCCTGAAATCAGATAACCCTCTTCCCATCACTGCATAGTAACTCCTGGCTTCAACCCTTCCAATGCCTACACCCACAGCGAACTTGAGGTCTTTTTCAAGGTCAAGTGCTATTTATTGTAGTACATATATGCTTCTTAACAGTTCAATATGTGTAAAACTGAGCCGCCATTTTTATTAGGTTCCTGTCTTTTCTTTAATGTGTCACTGATGAGGTTTTCCCATATGCCCCGTGGTTTGTATTGTGCAAGTTTGGAAAGCACAGCGATGTTTAGGAATGCATGTGTCACCTTACAGAACTAGTACAGGGCCAGTAGAGTGGCGCATTGGTTAAGAGTTCGCTTGGGACGTCAGCTCTGAGCAGCAGGGCCCTGGTTCGGATCCCACATGAGGGCCAGTGACACTGCACCCTCTACAGCTAAGATGGTGAACAACAACTTGACCTGGAGCTGGGCTGCCCTGAGTCACCGGCGATGGCGTAGGCTGCCGCCCCTGCTGCAGTGGGCTGCTGTGAGCTACCGTGAGTGGCCAGCAGCTGCTGTGAGCGGCCATCCAATGGCTGGTGAGCAACTAACTCACCCGGGAAGAGCGCAATGATAATATGAACATGGGCCAATGAAGCCACGTCCTCCACAACTAGACTGAAGAACAAAAGGACAGCAACTTGTCTGTTCCCCTTCCCCGATTCCCCAACGCTGTTTCCCTCCCCCAACTCCCCAATAAAATCTTCAAAAAAAAAAACAAAACAGGACTATTACAAAATGAATTGCATGCTCATTGTAGAAACTCTAAGGATAAGAAAAAAAGACAGCAAAAACCACCCATAGTTCCACCCCTCAGCAGAAATCATGTTCCCTAACTTGTTTTCTCTGCATCTACACACAACCACACACACACAATCACACACAACATATACACAATCACACATATACACACACAACCACACATACAAAACACACACACATACTTTTCTAGCCCCCTCTCAGTTCAAATGCAACAATACACATTCCATGCATTAAATTTTTACCTACAACTTTACTTTTATAGGTTGCACCATATTTCATTGTATGGATGGAGCACAACTTGTGATTAAAAAATAATTGATAGTTTTTATCTCAAAAATAATTCATTTGATGTAAATAAACTCAGACTTCATAGCTTTCTATCACAGGAAGAAAAGGTTTCCCATAATCTCAGCCCAACCATCCATCTGGCAAGTATTTACTGAGAGCCCTTTACATGCTGGCTCTGAGCTAACCTGAGGACTCAACAGAGGGCAAAACAGGCGCAGAAGCAGCTGCCAAGGAGACAGCGGTATAATGAGGGAGAAAGACAGCAATTAAATAGCCTCACAAAGCAGTATAAAATTATAGGATATAGTAAGCGCTATGTAGGAAATGTACAATTTGCAATGAAATGCTACCATAGGAGACCAAGGGTGTGTGTGTGTGTGAGTGTGTGTGTGTGTGTGTGTGTGTGTGTGTGTGTGAGTCTGTGTGTGAGTGTGTGCACCTCCCTAAAGCTGATGCTGCCTAGTTAGGTCCACAGGCTTAAAGTATGATGCATGTTCTTCCTGTTTGATTTTTCCACAATGTATGCACTAATTTGTTTTTCTTTTCTAAAATGGAACCATGCTTATTAATTTGTATAACACTTGCCTCCTTTTGCCTAACAATATACCCACAGCAGCTTTCAAGGCCACATGGCACAGCAGGGAAGGCCCTGGCTTCTGGAGTCAGACAGGCCTGGGTTCAAATCCTGTCTCTCTGCCTCTCACTAGTTGTGTGGTCTTGGGCGGGGTCCATAACTCTCTCTGCCTTAGTCTCATCACCTGTAAACTGGGAATGGTAGAAGGGCTGTTGAAAGGATTAAAACGAGATGATGTATGCTAAGCTCTCAGCACCCAGCCAATGCTAGATATTAGTTTAATGGCTGCATGGTATCAATTTGTTGAAATCAGGATTTCTCAATCTCAGTAATACTGACATTTTGGTTCAGGTAATTATTTGGGGAGGGGGGGCTGGGCAGAGCATTGCAGGATGTTTAGCAATATTCCTGGTCTCTGCCCACTAGATGCCAGTAACAGGACCCTAGCCATGACAATCTAAAATGTCTCTAGGCATTGACAGATAATCCCTGGGGTGGGGGTGGGGCCTGGGGGCAAAGATCGCTCTTGAGAACCACTGCTTAAAATATACACATAAATTAAATATATATATATGTCCACACATACATAATATAGACTATGTAATATATATTTATGTACTTAAATAAAATATAAATATGAATATATATTATAAATACAAATATATACAAATGTATATATTTGTAGTTATAATACATAAATAAAGCTATATAAATAAGTATAAACATGATATATAATATATAAATACAAATGAATCTAACATAGGTATTATTAAACGTATGTAAAAATATGTATTTATTTATAATCAGGGAAAGCACTGACGAGGACAGCAAAAGTTAAAAAGCAAACAGAAAGACACGGATATAACAGAGAACAATCTAAGAAAACAAAGGGCTGCCCAAAACGCAAGCAAATATGGTCTGCTCTCTAATTCCCACCGAGGTGAAATGTGGACGATGGAGTAGGGGATGAGTGGGCTCCACAGAGGAATGCGGTTTGCTTTGGGGGACGTGAGCGCGGGCTCTTACACGGGCAGGGGAAGGAGGAAGGGTGGCCCCAACGATTTCCTGGTCAACGACCTCTCGGCCACGACGCACAGAGGCTGATCTGGAAACGCCATGGGAAGACAAGTACGCTCGCAGCCACACAGCCCACTTGCAGTGAAACTCAGTCTCACTTTCCCCTTTCAACAAAAGATGCAGGAAGCATTGACTAGGGCGGCTCCCCAGGCTGAACAATGGGTTTGAGTCACTCTTTTCCTGTCCTTGTCCCCTGTCTGAGTTTTCCATTCACAGCGACAGAGCCCGGCTCACTGGCTGGGCAGGGAGACTGAGTAAAGGTGAAGACACTTTGGTTTGTCTTGGTAGGGACACGCTGAAGGGCGTCACGAATAACATTTACTCAGTCTTTTCGCGCGCCATGCCCTGTCCGATGCACATTACATGACCTGGTTCCTTCCGTCCCCTTAGAAAGCCTGGGAAGACAATACGATTATTCCCATTGTACAGATGAGGGAACTGAGGTACAGAGGGAAGAAGTAACAGGTTTCACAGCTGGCAAGGGACAGAGCTGAGATCGCAACCCAGGCAGGTTGCCTCCAGAGCCCACACTTTGCCCTAGACCAGTGGGCCTCACAGGTGTGGGGTGCCAAGGGTGCTGCTGAACCTCCTACAGTGCACAGGACAGGCCCTACCCCGAATTATTCAGCCCCAAACGTCAACAGTGTGGCTGTTAAGAAACCCGATTCTAGACTCTTTCAAGAAATGATGAGATCATCCTGCTTCTAGAACTCTTAAAATTTGTTTGTCTTCTAAACTACAAATAACACATGCTCCACGGCAAAATAAAAACAAGACATGTTTTATAAAGGAAAACCTGAAAGATTTTCTCCTAGTCCCGTGCCCTGGGGTTAAACCCTAGCAACAGCTTGGCATATTTCCATCTTTTTCTACCTAACGGACAGTTGTTAGTCTATCTCCTCCTCTAATGATCTCCTTTTTCTCCCTTGTCAAAAGCAGAAGCCATATATCATTTTCTGCATATCTTTTCTTCAGTCAGTGCTGAATTCCAAATCGTAAGCTTTTGCACCTGTTTTCTCCCTCGCTGGAATGTTCTTCCTCCAGGTATCTACCGGCCAGCATCCCTTTGTACTAAGATCTGAGTAGTCTCTGACTTCCCTTCTTGCATGTCCCTTCCTCACCTACTTAATTTTTTAGCCCTTGCCTCTGGCACCTGGGAGGACACTTACTTGTTAACTTGCTCACTGGTTGTTGCCCTCCCTAAATTTCAGCTCCATCGTGGCAGACATTGTGTGTCTTTTTTAACACTGTCCCAGCAGAGCCTGGCACACACAGTAGGTGCCCAATAAATATTTAATAAATGGATAAACAGGTAAAAAACATGAAGACACCATGTGTATCCTTCAAAGTTCACACAAATAAAACTGTATCTCATTCTCTTTCATGGCTGCAGAGTATTCATTTCACTCTTCCCAAGGTGAACTTAAGTTATCTCCATTTTTTATTTTTTGGGGGGTGGGTGGGATGCTTTTTTGAATCATGCCCTAACAAGCATCTTCTACACACATCAGTGCACATGCGTGTAGATATTTCTATAGGCTAGATTACCAGAGATGGAATTGTGGGTCAAATCTAAACTTTTAATCAGAGTTGCCACAAATTTGAACTCCAAAGGTACAATACCCTTTTTCCCCTGTTCCCTCATCAACAGTGGACTATTAGAACTCATATTAATTGGACGTTATGTTCTAAGATCTTTACATTAGCCAAGTTAATCCTTAGAAAAATCCCCAAATAATAGTAGTAAATATTTCTATAGGACTTAATATAGGCTAGACACTGTTCTAAGTGTTTTATGCATATCATCTCGTTTAGTCTTTGTAACACTTCTCTAGGGTAGGTACTGTTGTTAGGATCACTTTACAGATGGGAAACTGAGGCACCAGAGAGTAGGTCCAGTAATTTCTCCAGGGTCAGACAGCCAAAACGCGGGACAGCCCAGACTAAACCAGAAAGTCCAACTACAGAGCCCACACTTTTAACCACTCTGTTATCCTGCTGCTTTATGGGGTAAGAAGAATGATGATCCCCATTTTACAGAGAGGAAAACTAAGGTACAGAGAGGCCAAGATACTTGACCAAGAGTATCATCAATATATTTATTTTTTAATTAAGTTTTTTTATCATCAATCTTTTTTTTTTGAAAGGTTTTATTGGGGAATTGGGGGGAGGGAACAGCGTTGGGGAATCTGGGAAGGGGAACAAACAAGTTCCTGTCCTTTTTTTTGTTGTTGTTCTTCAGTCTAGTTGTGGAGAAAGTTGCTTCACTGGTCCATGTTGGTATTGTGATCATTGCACTTTTCCTGGGTGAGGCAGATCGGTCACTGACCATTAGATGGCCACTCACGGTAGCTCACGGCAGCCCAATGCAGCTTCACTGTGGTCTACGCCATCACCGGCGACTCACGGCAGCCCAGCCCCAGGTCGAGCTGTTGTTCACCATCTTAGCAGTAGAGGGCGCAGAGTCACTGGCCCTCATGTGGGATCCGAACTGGGGTCCTTCTGCTCAGAGCTGGCGTCCCAAGCCAACTCCTAACCAATGCGCCACTTGGCCGGCCCTAAACACACTTCTAATGTGGCTTCGCAAACATGGGAAACACCTGGCTATGGCCATATTTGGGTAAAAAGAAAAAAAAAAAGATTGTTGTTATCCTCCTGTTGGACAAAAGGGTATATTTAGCCTCCGATTTTTTTGTGTGGTGACCTTGGTATTCTGAAATGAATTAGAGGTTTATGTGTAAGAATGTGAAGTGAAAGGACTCAGGAAGTCGATGGGGTACCACTTTCCTGTCATATGTCACTTGTTTATGGGGAGCAGCGTCATCATGAGGAGAGATTTGGTTAGATTAACGATGTTGGCCTAATACTTCTCTGAGGTGTGGAGGCAGTATGCGTAGATGCACACCATCACCCTCACCAAAGCCCTGGAAATTCCGGTGTGGAATTTCAATGGCACGGTTTACACTAGTAATAATAATAATAATAATTTATAAATTAACATGTAACTATAATACTTTATTAAATTATAATCATTATTATTTTAGTTGAATTATTATTTTAATGCATTCCTTGTCTCTGGCTATTTTGATTTAAAATAAATGACCTACCTTTTATTTTGTGGACAGCACAAAAGTTTGTTTAGATCTCAAATATAATCTGAGAAAAATTTTGGAAAGTAAATCACATTCTCCAACCCATAATTTATATTTGCTTCTCTTTGTGGCAAACATTGGAAATGTGAACATCTGTTTGTTTGTCTTTTATTTGCGCTGCAACAAGTGTAGCATTTTCGAGGCAGATAACAAAAAAGCTGACGTTCAAAGAATTCTGGCTATCTTGCTCACCCACATATCCCAGGATGTCACATGGTGTCTGGCACATCATTGATCCTCATATTTGTAGGGTGGATGAACGGAGATGGAAACTTCCATAATATTCTTTCATTTAAGAGCTTTAGCAAGGACAAAAGCATATTCTCTGCAGGGAAGTCAAAGCAGCATATTTGATAATGTGATTAAAGGAGAAGATTTGTTGCCTTTGATATTCATGTTCCAAGAAGAGACTTTATTGTAAACAGTTTCCAAGTCAGTAATTAAGAGCCCGTTATGTTATTTTCCACTTATTTAAATCTGACCATGCTTGACTTCTCAGAAATATTCAGATGCTCACATTTTGTTTTCATTCATGAGACAAATGCAGAGGGGGGTGGGGTGGGGGCGTGGTTTAGTTGGGCTTCTATTCAAATGACATTTTAAAATGGGAGCATATGTTTCGAGGAGTAATTAGCGATTGTTTAATATAACAACCCTGCAGGCTGGAAAGGCTGTAGGTCAGAATTGTTAACAGGCTAGCAATGAAAAATAGTAAAGCATTAGCAGATAGCATAAATAGTCAAATCTGACCTCCGAAGGTCAAGAGAGAACTAAATAATTTGGTCACAGCGCTGGCTGATTTAAATCAATGCAACCCCAATTTCCTTTTTGGCTGGTTTGCCTTTGGTATTCCATGGTCTAGTACACGCCAGGAGTCAGGAGAGAGAGAGGGAGCCGGGTAGGGTCTCCTCAGCAATATAATTTTACTAAATGTGGGTGGTTTCGAGGGGAAAAAAGAGCCAGAAGTATTTCAGGAAGCCAATGAAATTATTTAAACAGAACACCATTGTTGTCCACCTACTTCTTGGTTTTGTTTCTTTAAGAGTGATTTATGATGGTAACACCAATATAAATACATAATTAACTATGAAGCATTTTGTATCTCACATTTCCCACATTGTTCTCATTTGTAGGCCTCTTAGATTTACAAATGATAGCCTTATCCTGTAAAAGTGAAAATCAGCAAAATCCATAAACAGCCAAATGATAAGCTTTCCTCTTCAAAAAAAGCTAAAAAACCCCCCAAAAAACTGAATTCTTTCAGATTTCCATCCAAAGCACAACATTTTTTAATTGAATTATTCCCTCCATCTTGACGACTTCTGCCTTCTAGTTTTACACTGAGGACAACGTTTCTTTGTATGTCTCCCATGTAGATAACTTGTAGCTGTTGAAATTTAGTTTTTAAGGTAATACACTGACATCCCGTTTTGATCAGGAAAAGGACATTTAAAGGAAAAAAAAAAAACCCCACAAACTTCTTTCAGTGATGACAAAATCACTTTAAGACCCAGGGGGAACTATGCCTCAGTGACAAAACAAATTTGCCACAAATCATTGTACAAAAGAACAGCAGGATCTGAGCCCAAACTCAGGGACTGCTCCTATTCATCCTTCATTTGTTTTGGAAACTCCACCCTCCTCTTGCCATGTTCAATATCTAATTGGCATTCTGACCCTTCAGATAACTCAACATCTGCTGCTCGGTGCATCTTGGAAGCCCTTTGTTCTCTGCAGGCAGAGTTTAAGGGGCTCTCTTTACCGATACACAAGATTCAGACATGCCATTGTGCACGCAACTTCGGGTGCTGAATGGATACACAACGTGTGCAGGCCAATATGAAAAATAGAGCTCCCCTCCCACCCCCCCATACTCTAAATAAATCATATTCAACAGATGAAAAATTACGAATGGCTGAAAGAGAGGGCGGTCAATTAACCAGGCCATTCAAAGCTTCGTTTCTTTAATAAGCAGTTAGACGTCAGGCTGCCATCCACCCGTGTATTTTTACTTCGGTTGGTTTATACACTTTGGCTTGGCAACCTTTGTTGTTCGCTATTACGAGCCAACATCTGCACCAAAGTTTAATCGCCTAAATGAATTATGTGCCTATAAACTGGGATGTTTAGAAAGAGCTACGCAGATGTCTGATTTTCTAACATGTGATTCCATTGAATCCAAGGCACCGTAGACTGTAAGTTCATAATTATTTTATGTCCCACTAAGTAAGAAAAACTTAACACTAATGAACGTATGACATGCCTTCGATCCTGAGACACAGGTCTAATATCAGAGAGGCAAAAATGTGGACAAATGTGCATCTGGGAATGATGTAATTTGTTAGTATGCGGATAACCGGGCACAGTTTTAAGGGAGAGGTTATACAATTTACGTTTCTGCAATTTACTGGGAAATTTACCACCAGTTTCGGCTGTTCTCCTTTCACTTGGTGACTGTGTGCTGTAAGGAATATCCAGTGGTTGTCCTTTACTCTCCAGTTTTGGTACTGATCTAAGGAAGGTCCCCTCTGAAGCTGTCGCCCCACCCCCACCCAGCGGTCCCTGGTGCCACTGGCTGGGCTGTGTTCCATTGGCCACAAGTCAGAATCGTATGTATGGGCAACTGGTCTCCTTTTATTATTTTACTTGAGTGTCTGGTTTAGAGTCAGGAGGATAATGTTTAATTATCTTCTGGGAAGAAGGAAGACCCACAAGTAGGTGAAAAAGGTTTAGGTCCGTCCTTTCGAAAGTGTTAGCTATTACTTCTTTTACAAATAACTGCACTCGGAAGTGGTCTTAAGTTTTGGATCAGCCTGGAAGATTCTACTGCTACCAGCTGAAGACTCAGGAGGAGCCAGAAAAAGGGCACGGGCTCTGAGTCCCATGGAATTTGGGGGCACCTTTAGGAAAATGAAGAACCTGATTTGCTTTTCTTTCCCTGGTTTCAATGGTTGTGAGGGGCACTGAGGTGTTTTAGTTCAAATCTCTGCTCTGCTTCTTTCCAGCTAGGAGGTTTTGGGGCAAATGTTTGAATGCATAAAAAATGGAGGTAATATGCACCTCACAGGATGAAATGAGTTAATGCATAGAAAGTGCGTAGCTCAGTGATTTGCATATATTATTAATTGTGCAATGAATTGTGGTTACGATTATGCTTGCTGTTAGACACAGCCCTTCTGACCCAAAGTTGAAAAAAAATTTCATGCTGGTTCCCAAGCAGAGGCAGTGTTGTTCTCTTGCTATAGTCTGGAATTTCTCTGAGTTGTAAAGAGGTAAATTCTCACTATTGTTGTTAAAATTATTATTAATGATGTGCTTTTCTTTCATTGTTTCTGCCCATTCTTCCTTCAAAACGTTAAGCCAGCATTTTTCTACATCAGCTACAATAATTGACACTCCCTAGGCAAAATTTCTACCTGCGTTTTTTTTTTTCTTCCTATTTCTAAGATATGTTCAAGAATATTATTTTCTAGAGCTGTTACGGTTTAAATGCATCTTTTTTTTCCCTAATGAGTTGAAAACCTAAATCATCAGTGGCCTATCTTTTGGTTTGCATCCATCATTGTCACCTTTTGATGATTATCATTATGTGCCAGAATTCCTGAACAGGAGGACGCATCCAATGATCAGAGATTCTGCTTAAGCTGGACACTTTTATTAGACTTTTCCACGTGCTAACATGAAGATGAGTGGGACATAGTCTCTGCCTGGGAGAAAGAAACTGTAGTGAAAACCAAAGATCCAACCCAGTTATTCAATTTTTTTGCTTTTAAAGACCTTTAAAATATGTCATTAACTATCAAGCTAGCAGGTCTGGCCCTAAGGAGGGGCAGAAAATTTAAGGGGGCACCAAGAAACTCAGTCATCAAGATAAATAATATTTGAATGCAGTGTTTTGACTTGCCCCTTTCTAGCTATGAGGCTTTGGGTGAGCACCTTTTGTGCGTCAGTTTTCTCCTATGTGAAATGTACTTCACAGGGTTGTATGTACTTCACAGGGTTGTTGAGGGTTAAATGAGGCAATATTTAGGAAGCTCGGTACCTGAGAAAATCCACAACGAACAAAATTTCAAAATTTTAGATACAGACTGGATCGGTGAGCAAGATGTCATGAAGTGAGTTTTTGAAAAATCCAAATGGGTCACATTTGGAGCTAAATAACTGCTCTTTAACAATAATTATGGTTCCAAATAAGGACAGGGATGAAAGTCTTGTGAAAAAGGAAATCTCCTCTTTCCTGTCTTCTCCCTCATGTTAGAAAGTTGGTACTAGGCAGGGCATAGAATCTAAAATGTGGTTGCCTTGAGTTTGAAATCTGAGTGAGCTGGGTGACCTGGGGACAGTTGCTTAACCTCTCTGAGCCTTCGTGAGGGTTAAACAAGATCATGAATATCTCACAGGCACCTAGTAAGAGGGAGCTGGTATTACTAAGGAGGCAGTGCAACTCAAGAAAGAAAACTATCTCAGTTTACTCAATTTCTGCTTGTTACCGTTGGTACCCCACCCATTGTGTTCAGGCTTTCTGCACTTCACCGGTGCAAGTAAGGATGTGTTTATGGTTCAGTGGGCTTAACAAATCCAACTGACACAGGACTTCACGCCACCACTGCCACTCTTCAGAACACTTTAAGAAGCTTGTTATTATCATTATTATTTGGGTAAAAAAGTGTTCAAACATACCCCAAAGTAGAGTGACTAATACAGTGAACCCCCATTTCCCAGATTCAACAAGTTGCTACGATTTTGCTGCACTTGCATCAGCTAGGCTTCTCCCCCTTTGGTCCTCTTACATATTTAAAGCATGTCTTAGATTTCAGGTCATTTCCCCCTATACACATTGGTCTTAGCGTATAAAAAAAACCAAACCGTCTGTCCAGGAAAAATACCCACGCGATGCTTCTATCCCGTCTAACAAAATGCCTACTTTCTTCGCGACTTGTTCGAATCAGGATCCGAACAAGGTCCGCCCACTGTAGTTGGTTGTCATAGGAGACCCTTTTCTGCAAGGAGTCCCAGCAGGCGGCTGTCGAATTTCTAACTTCTTCTGCTTCCCTGGCCCCCATGCACAGAACGAAAACAAAAACAAAACCCGACCTATTTTTCAAACATGTTTATCCAAGAGAAAGGGTGGCAAGCCAGAGGCCCTGCGAGAAGTGGAAGGGGCGGTTAAGAAGTGTGTCGGGAGGGCCTGTGTTCTCACAGCATGGCGCAGCCTCCCGCGCTGAGTCCAACTCTTATCCAGGTGTAAGGCCTCAAGCCCACTCCAGCCTTTGTTTATCGCCCTCCTGGGGATTAATCCCCTGTCAGTCAGGCCAGAGATGCTCTCGGGGAGCCAGGCCTGCCTAGCATCGCATGTGTCAAGGGTCCCTTTGATACACTTTATCTCCTCTTATCCCTTCAGACGCGCCATGACTTCTCTGCCACTCATGGCCCCAGAGCTTTAGAATCGACACACAGGGACTGACACCCTTCACTTGGAAAGGAGATGGGGGATTTTTCTTTTTTATTTTTTTGACAGAAATCTTTGTTGATCTGATAAGATGTTTTTTAGGGGAATCAAGTGACAAACGGGGAGTGCCTGGAGTCAGGGATTCAGTAGGAGTTACAGAGCTAAGCAGCTTTGCCTGTTCATTTTGACTCCGGTGATGCCTGTTGGTCTTGTCAAAACTGGGGACGTCTTTGGTTTATTTTTTTTGGAGCGGGGAGGGTGGTTCAGCAGGACTGATGCATGAATAGGGTTTCGCATGCATGTGAGAGTCCCAAAATTACCATATGTTTAGATTTCAACTTCTAAAATATCATTAACTATTCACCAAAGGAAAAAGATATGCAGGCCACCGAGTGTTGTTGTACAATAAATATAAACGTAGTAATATTAAACCAATGTGCTTGGGTGAATGTGGTTTTTCCCCCCCAGTGGCTATGACTGCTTTGATTACTTTTTATACCTTTAGCAGGGTTGTCTTAAAATTTTAAAATTAAATTTTCATTACACAAGCAATGCATGGATCTAATGGGTACTGTAAGAACCTCCATACTTCAGGGATAAAGCTAAAAGTTCTTGACTGCCATCCCTAAATTCACTCCCCATCTCTGTGCTGTCAGTTTGCTATATACAATCACAGGTTTTTATTTCCATGCACAGACATCTATCTATATCAGCGGTTCTCAACCTTCCTAATGCCGCAACCCCTTAATACAGTTCCTCATGTTGTGGTGACCCCCAAC
Source organism: Hipposideros armiger (assembly GCF_001890085.2). Taxonomy (NCBI): domain Eukaryota; kingdom Metazoa; phylum Chordata; class Mammalia; order Chiroptera; family Hipposideridae; genus Hipposideros; species Hipposideros armiger. The sequence continues at coordinate 2,968,635 of NW_017731404.1, forward strand.
CATAAAATTATTTTCGTTGCTACTCTATAACTGTAATTTTGCTACTGTTATGAATCGTAATGTAAATATCTTTTTTTCCGATGGTCTTAGGCGACCCCTGTGAAAGGGTCGTTCGACCCGCCAAAGGGGTCGTGACCCACAGGTTGAGAACCGCTTTTAGTAACTATTGCTTGATGGCTAGGACAGGAATGCATTTCCAGGAGCTTCTACTGCAACATATGAATACACTGATTTATGGATACTTAGTATGTAAAATGTAGCCAATTGCACAAATCTCTCTGGTAGATGTGCCTGAGAAAATCACTTCTGTTTCCTTTGCTAGACACAATGTCAATATGATACTGAAGATCAATGCGTTAGGAGGCAATGCTGAAAATGATAACTCTCACCTCCAGCCTCAAATCTCAGATTTCTAAAATTGTCTACCAAAGTTGGGTAAAAATGAATTTTTCTAAAGCAGAGAGCGCAATTCACCTCTTACTTCTCCCCTCTCCCATTAATACCATCTTGCATTATTTTCCTGCTATTGCCCTTTCTATTTATTCAACATATTGAAAAGAAGATGGAGCTAGATTAAGTCAGTTCTCAACCAAAATGGTATACGTTTCCTAATAAAAAACAAAAAGGGTCTCATTTAACATACAATTTTTGCATTCTTTGAAGTTTCCCCAAGCTAATTTTTTTCCCCTGACCATATGCAGATTCTGTTGGTTTTAAGCAATGGCTGCCACTTGTCAATCTGATGCCATTTATCCCTTATCCCTGCCATTAAAACAGGATCAGCGACGTAAAACAGTCAAACACAGATGCTTGCAATTCCCTTCTAATATAAATAAAGCATCAAAAATCTCAGTTCACAGAAAATAGTGAGAATAATAATTACCATGAATTAATTCAACACTTCATATGCCCATATACCATATACATTCGAAGCACTTTACGTGTATTAGCTCATTTCTTTTTAAAACAACCTTATCTGGGCCAGCCAGGTGGCTCAGTTGGTTAGAGCTCATGCTCTGAACAACAAGGTTGCCAGTTCGAGTCCCATATGGGCCAGTGAGCTGCGCCCTCCACAACTAGATTGAAGACAACAACTTGAGCTGAGCTGCTGTTGGTTGGCCGGATGGCTCAGTTGGTTAGAGCGTGTGCTCATAACAACAAGGTTGCTGGTTGGACTTCCTCATGGGATGGTGGGCTGCCCCCCACTAACCCCGACCCCCCAACCCCCTGTCATCCCCCACAGCTAGACTGAAAATGGCGACTGGGCTTGGAGCTGAGCTGCGCCCTCCACAACTAAGATTGAAGGACAACAACTTGACTTGGAGCTGATGGGTCCTGGGAAAAAACACAGTTCCCCAAAAAAAGTTAAAAACAAAAAACAAAACAAACCCCCTAACAGGTTGGGACCACTACTATAAAAGTGTTCAAGAAATGCTAAATCTAAGCATGAGGCTAACTGGACAGACCAAAATCCTCCCCTTGGAGGAACTTACATTGTAGGGATAAATACAGATCAACTAATAAGAAAACAGATGAATAAACCAAATTCTTTCAGAGTGATTAGTGCTATGAAAGCAGTGGGATCACCTTTCATCTCAGAAAAGCACATCCTTCGATCATCCTAATAGCAGGCGATGCTTTTTTCAAACCCAATTTTACTCTGTATTTCTTTTCTTCCCCCTTTCCCATAATTATGTTCTGATCTCTGCTTTCTACATGGGAAGAAGTTGAGGCTCTGACGTGGCCAAAATCACACAGTTGACAAGAAGCAAAAGTGAAAATGGTATCGAGGACTTGACAGCTTTTCCAGGCAACTTTATGTGGAATATTGTGTCATTACTCTTGGAGGCTTTTTCTCCTCCCCCTTCCATAGAAAACCAAATAAAGCTATTCCAACACACCAGGTATAGATAATTTTTATAAGTCTGCCAAAGAGAAAGGGTCAATATATTCAATTACTCAACAGTATTTGTTGAATAACGTCTATGTGGTTAGTTGCTGGACTGATGCTGTGAGCTGGATGGACATTGAGTTCACAGTCTAATGGGGAACATGCACAATAAACCTGAGAATAAACAAGTCAAGCGATAAACGGACAATAGCAATGCCAGTGATGAAGTAAAAGCGGTGCGTACTTGGGTAGAAAATGACCAAGCAGGGCCGGCCGAGTGGCGCGATGGTTAAGAACTCGCTTGGGATGCCAGAGGGCCCCGGTTCGGATCCCACATGAGGGCCAGTGACACTGCCCTCCACAGCTAAGATGCTGAACAACAGCTCAACCTGGAGCTGGGCTGCCATGAGTCGCCGGCAATGGCGTGGGCTGCAGCCCCTGTGGCAGTGGGTTGCCATGGGCTACCGTGTGTAGCCAGCAGCCGCAGTGAGCGGCCAGCAGCCGCAGTGAGCAGCCGTCCAGAAGCCGGCGACTGATCTGCCTCACCCAGGAAGAGCACAGTGATGGTGCCAACTTGGGCCAGTGAAGCAACATCCTCCACAACTAGACTGAAGAACAAAATGACAGCTACTTGTCTGTTCCCCTTCCCCCAATCCCCCAGCACTGTTCCCATCCCCCCAATTCCCCAATAAAAATCTTAAAAAAAAAAAGAAAAAAAAGAAAAAGAAAATGAGCACGCATGCAAATGAGCACGGAGGCTGTCCAGCAATGGTGGCCGGGGAGGGCTCTCCGAGGGGGCGAATTCTAAGCTGAAGCCTGAATGATGAGACTGTGCAAAAATGTGGGGAAGCACTTTCTGGAAGGGGGGATCAGCATGCACACATCCCCTGCTGGGGGCACCTGCTTGGCATATTCCAGGGTAGGGGTGGGGGGATGGGGGAGTGGGTGGGGGGTGGAGGGGGAGGCGACAGCAGAGTGGACAGTGCAGGTCCATGATCCCGGCCACCTACATCAGATGGGACTTATTGTAAGTACTTTGGGAAGCTGTGGGAGGGATAAAATCCAAGGAACAAAAATCGTGCGACAGCACACAGTGTTCCCACGGAGTACCCCAGAAAGTAAGACATGTGGCCCAAGAACTGTGGACCCCCAGGGTCTCAGAAAGAATCGATTAGCATTATCTCCTGCAAAACCTCCTCCTGCAGGACCCCCATGCAGGACCCCCAGACAGAGCATTATAGTAGATTCTAGGGGATTTGAGCGAACACTTTAGGCGAATTTAAACTTTGGAGGCAGGGTGGAAGCACTGGTGCATTACATTATTCAGAATGCAGTTTTCAGCCTTTGTTGGGTAATACAGGTCCTGCCAAAATGACCATTTCACAAATATATGGTGATGGAAGGAGAATTGACTCTGGGTGGTGAGCACACAATGTGACATACAGATAATGTATTATATAGAATTAGACACCTGAAACCTATGTGATTTTACGAACCATTGTCACCCCAATCAATTTAATTAAAAAAATAAAAATAAAATTACCATTTCAAATATTAGAAGACACCCAGAAGGAAAAACCCAGATTACATGTAGTAAGAGCCATTGGAGAGCATTTACACATAGTATTGTATGTACAACTGCATGCTCTTTGATTTGCTCCCCCTGCAAAAAAAGAAGCTCCCCCCTGAAACTGGGGTACTTGGTGGCCTCTGAGGAGACAACCCAGGACGCTGGGGACCCAGGGAGGGCTTTTCCCTCTATACCCTTTTGTGCCTTTTAAATTTTGTAATATGAGAGTATGAGACTACCCTGTTCAAAAAAAAAGGGAAGTTATATAAATTTTCTACTCATTTTTATCAGTTAAATAGGCTGAACCTTTAATTGATCCACTGTCTCAAATGTATCTTAAGCTGGTTAATTTTTTTTTTCTCAGGTGTTGAGGATGCTTTTCATTATTATAACACCATTTAAATGCCTACCAAGTACAGACCCTTTGCTAAATTCTTTTGTAAAATGAATTTCTTAACCCAAAGAGGGATGAATGGCAAATTACACAAAGGTTAAACCATTTGTTGATTATACACCAAGTTGAATGTATTATGTTCCTTAATGGATGTTTTGTTGTTGTTTAGGGAGAATTATATGAAACCATCACAAGGCCGCATTGACTTGGGAGTGATTTATTGGTGGGGGGGGACCAGATGTTTGGGATGGCTGATAACTCGTGAAAAGCTGCATTCTTTGCTGTTTGTTTTCTCAGGGTGTGTTAGCCAATGATGATAAATATTAAGGTACCACATTACCCTGCCTTACTGACATGCCTATGACTGATCTTTTTTATCAGTTAGTTGAAAATACACACAAAGAAAGAAAATTAAATAATAAGGCGTGAGAGTGTGCATAGTTCTAGAAGATAATTTGAATTTAGATTGCTAACTTATTCTCTGTGCCTTTAAAAATTTTAACAAAAACTCCACCTATCCATGCTACACACACACACACTCATACAATCTGATGGAAATGTTTCTAAGGGACTATCATTGGGTCAGGGAAAAGAAAAAACAAAACATGCTTTGGCCGTTTGGTTTGAATAAGTAATACAATTGCTATTTGTATATTTTAAAAATTCCAAATCTTATTGAATTAGATAAGCAGGTTCCCATGAAGGGACGGGAAACAACTGAACCACTTGTGTGGCTAATTTCAGAAATGTAAAGAAAACACAAACTTGGGACTGTCACATTACATGGTTTTAAGGCAAAAAGCAGACGGGGGTGGCCGTGGCCATTTGCTGGATTTTTCTCCTCGTAAATGGAAGATACTACTGGATCACACGCCAGTGTGATGATTGCCCAGACACTGAGCTAGAAGCCCCCAAATTTCAGCACTGGGAGGTGTCTCAGCCAGGGAATGAAGCCCCCCCCTGTCCCCTCCCTGTACCTGGAGACCCCCACAGCCCTATGTGAGTTTCCAAATCATCTGTTTCAACCCAGGGCGCTGTATCAAGGTGAAGTGCAGGCTGTTCTTTGTCACCAACACTACCAGTGTCGCAGGGACAGCTTCTCTCATTTTACAGTCAACTAAAAATGGGACAATCTTTCAGGATTCAGAGATAGACTCTTTCAGGCCTTTCTGAGCTGAACTTGTTTTTTTCTGAACTTTATTTTTGATTTCTAGTTCCAGAAATAGAAAATGGTTGGCCCATTGTCTGACTCGCCAAAAGGTCAGTCCTCTGGCTTTACATCTTTAGATGAAAATTGTAATAAGAGAAGAAGTAGTTGTGTATGAGTATATGCATAATGTGGCACCTCAGGTGGCATTGTTGGCAACAGGACTGTATCTGGTAGAGCACATTTTTTTTTTTTCTAAATGTGATCTTCTGTGCACTTGTACAAATGTCCCTAGGGAAAGAAAAGTTTTTCCTCTTTGCGCCTTTTAATGTGAACAGAGGACTTTGATGGCTCTGGCCACATGACTGTGGCGGGAGGCCCCACTGAGCTCAAATGCAGGCAGGGAGGCTGTGTCAACATGACTAAAAATAGCTGAAAGTTGAAAGATTCAGTTAGTCAACAGGTACAGGTTTTGTGGAGGGAGGGAAATGCAATCAATGACTCAGCTCGAATAGGCTTCTTCATTGAATTAACTTATTATTATTTAAAAATCAACAATAAAGCAAACAGGGTTTGAAGTGCTTAACAAATACTAACTCGCTTAGATCTCATAGGAACTTTCCTTTTTACTAACGTTAAGTCCCTGTTATAGTAACTTCCCCATTTTAATGATGAGGAAACTGAGGCACAAAGGACTGCGAACTGGTCTGTAGGCCACCCCTGACCCACAGAAGGAGTTTGTCTGATCTACAAAAAGTTTGAAAGATTGGTAAAATTCACATCAAATTTGAGCTTCTGGCTTTTCTTGAAGAAAATGCAAAGATTTGGTGGCTTCGGATTTCCGCAGAGACCATTGGCTGGATCAAGAGTGAGAGACACAGAGACATGGCCTCTGGATGTGGGCTGGCTTTCCTGGCCACCAGCTCCCACCTGGCCTGCGTGCTGCATGAACTGCTGATCTGTGCACGGGCCCTGAGGTCACTGGAGTCAGTGACGCTTGTGTTTCAAGCTCTTGGAGTTTGTGGAAAGGGGACGGTCATTGATGGCGGGGGTGGGAGGATGGGGACGCTGAAGAAGTAAAATATTCCTTGAGTGAATGAATGGGCTTTCTGGGTGTCGAGAAGGGTGGTGTGAGAATGAGTTCCTCAGGAGAAAATACAGGAGATGCCTTCGTGTGGTGGTCTGCCGTGGATGGGGGGTGGGGGTGGGGCCTCTGCAGTCGGGCTGCTTGGGTTCACATATGGAAATTAGGCAAGAAAACATACAACCGAACCCAGGAGACTCTCTGTATACATTTGTTCAATTTTTTAAAATCACACATGGCCTTTGTCATAAAGGGATTCCACATGCACACTATACACACGGCAAAATTCTTAGGCAGCTGTCTTCTTGTTCTCACTCACAGGGCTGAGACAGCCATCGGGTCATACCTCCAAGCCTGGTTACCTTCAGACTCCAGAGGACAATGCCCACCACATGACAATAGCTGCTTTCTCTTAAGAGGATAATGAAACAAGAATGCCTAATAAGAGAGCACTGGAATGTGAGCTTGGTGGGCCGATTAGGTGCTCAGAGACTACCCTAGGGACTGAAATAGACAGTGAATCCAATCAGAGGCCACAAAGGTCCTACTCTCTCCATCCCTCGGGCCTAGACTACACAGCTTCCCTTATCCCGCCTGGGCAGCAGTGGCATGTTAGAGGGAACGGATGCTAGGTGTGGAGTTGACCAAAGAACCTGGTTCAATTCCCAGCTCTGCCGCTTACTCTCTGCATGACGCTGCCAACTGCTTAAAATCTCCAGGCCTCAGTTTCCTCATCTATAAAATGAGGATAATACTATCTACCTATATGAAAGTATACATAGAGGGCTTGTAGCATAGAGCTTGGTATACAGTAAGTGCTCAATGTGTTAGTTATCAGTATCAGGCAGTAAATGGCCTCTATTCCCTGTTTCTTGAATGCTTGGTAGAACTCGTCCGTAAACCTGTGTATGCCTGGTGTGTGTGTGTACATGTGTGTATATGCATGTGAGCTACCGATTCAATTCCCCCAGCAGCGTCATGACCCTGGAGTGTCAGTCCAGTTTTGGTTGAGTGACGTTTCTCTAGGACATAGTTAATTTTGCCAAGTGTTGCTTTTGGCAAGAAATTTTTTACGGTATGAAGTTTCATTATTTTCCTGTATCTGGAATTAGATCTTTTTTTTTTTTTTTAAGATTTTTATTGGGTAATTGGGGGGATGGGAACAGTACTGGGGAATTAGGGGAAGGGGAACAGACAAGTTGCTGTCGTTTTGTTCTTCAGTCTAGTTGTGGAGGACACTGCTTCACTGGCCCAAGTTG
>NW_017731404.1:2976549-2987718 GCF_001890085.2 Hipposideros armiger
CTAGTTGTGGAGGATGTTGCTTCACTGGCCCAAGTTGGCACCATCATTGCGCTCTTCCCAGGCGAGGCAGATCAGTCGCCGGCTTCTGGATGGCTGCTCACGGCGGCTGCTGGCCGCTCACGCTGGCTGCCAGCTACACATGGTAGCCCATGGCAACCCACTGCAGCAGGGGCTGCAGCCTACGCCGTCGCCGTCGCCTCCAGGCAGCCCAGCTCCAGGTTGAGCTGTTGTTCAGCATCTTAGCTGTAGAGGGCAGTGTCACTGGCCCTCATATGTGGGATCCGAACCGGAGACCTCTGGTGTCCCAAGCCAGTTCTTAACCAATGCGCCACTCAGCCGGCCCCAAGATTATTAGTCTTTTCAAAGGCCCAACTTTTGGTCTGGTCCTTTGTTTTTGTCTCTCAAGATCTTTGTTTTCTATTTCGTTGTCTTAAAAATTACCTTAATTACCTTCTTCCTTCTGCTTTCTTTGGATTACTCTATTTTTTTTCTTACTTAATAGCTTGCATTTGTAAAAAGAATTAAGATGTGGCTGAAACAACAGTACTCACCTCACAGTAGTGTTGTGAAAAGTAAAAGAGATTATGCATATAAAGAGCTTATCAAGATGACTAGCATATAGTAAGTGCTTAATAAATGTAAACTTTTATTGTGATTTTCAAGCCTCAGTTTTATCATCTCTAAAATGGGTCCATAGTAAGGTTACATGAGATAGTTGGTGTGAAATCCCTGACTCACGCATGTCCCTTGTGATCAGTATTACTTGCCATCAATGACAACAGTCACGGTTGTGCCTCAGCTGAGCAAGACCTCCGCTTCCTCTCCCAGGACCAGCTACAGAATGGGCAGGGCCCAGGGCAAAATGAAAACATGGACCTCTTGTTCAAATCTTATTAAGAGTTTCAAGATGGCAACGGCAGAGTATTAAACAAAGTGTGGGGCCTTTCTGAGCACAGGGACAGTTGCACATCCCCGACGTTGGCCCTGTCCCTTCCCACAAGTACATTCTCTATTCTTCTAACAGATTCCAGGACCTTGCAATTCCATGTGAGCCCTAAGGCTGCTCCTAACACAATCAGGGGGACACTAGACCCCCCAGTCAGCCCCCAAATCAAAGGCCAGCCAGGCCAGAACCTTGGATAAACCACAGCTGCCACAGAGAAGCCACCTTTCCCCATGTTCTCATCCTTCTGCGTTTATAGTCATCAATCAATGAAGCCAGCAGTATTTGCCAGTGATAAGCCTGGCTGGCTAAGCAAGGTGGATGGGCTAACCATTATAACTTAGAGCAACTTAGGAAAATGACAGGCTTCAAACTGGAAGCCCATGCTTTTAAATATGCAAGGAATTTGTAAACAGAATGCGTGACGGTTTATGTTGATGTGACTTAGAATCACATTTTTCTACAAGAAATTGTTCAGTCAATTCGCAAGACGGAGTTGGCTTGTGTGCCGTATGTATGAGCAGATTAGCCCCATAGAAATGCTAGGGCTTTCTCTTCTGCCAACACAGCTCATGTCTAGTACAAGGCCCACAGCGTTCCCCACATCAGGGCATTCACCAGCAGCCAGCATCTCTCGAGCACTAACCATGGGCCCTGTCCCCTGCTCGGGGCTTTACAAGGATTATTTCATTTATTCTCTCAACCATCCTATGACTAGTAAGTTACCCAAGTTCACTTAGGAAGTGGGTAAGTAGGTTTCCAATCTGCCTATTTGACACACCTGTGTTCTTAGCCATCATCTGATATAGTCATCCAGTCATTATGTGAATGACAAAAAGAGATAAAGAATAACTGATTCGTATTTAATGCAAAGTATGTTAAGGCCTTTACCCATATTATTGCATTTGTACCTCACATGGGTTTTGTGAGGAAGATACGATTATTATTAACCCCATTAGACAGATGAGGAAACTTAAGGCTTGGGGAAATTGAGTGCTATAGGCCACACAGCTAGCGATGGATTTATAGAAAGGCCATATTAGCAGTTATCTTAGTCAGCTCGGGCTGCTGTCACAAGATACCATAGACTGGGTGGTTTAAGCGACAGGCATTTATTTCTCACAATTCTAGAGGCTGGGACATCCAAAATCAAGGTGCCAGGAGATCTGGTGTCTAGAGCTCTCTTCCTGGTTTGCAGATGGCCACCTTCTCCTTGTGCCCTCATGTGGCGAGGGCGGGGAGATCGGAAACAAGCTCTCTGGTGTGTGTTCTTACCAGGGCGCTAATTCTATCATGGGGCCCCACTTCGTGACCTAATTACCTCTCGAAGGCTCTACCTCCACATGCCCTCACATTGGGGAGCAGAGTTTCAGGATATAACTTGGTTGGGGCAGGTGGGGGGGGGCGTGGACGGGGCACAAACACGCAGCCCCTAATAGCAGTTTCTCTTCAGAAATCAAAGAAGAGGAATTTATTTTCTTTGCAACAAACGAGAACTGTGCTGCCAACTTTTGAAATTTTACTTATTGTTTTGCTCAACATTGAACATGCTTGGCCTTCTCCAAATAGTTGGTGGAGCGGTCCACACGGGGCTTCAAATTCTGGAAGCCACAAGACAGGTGGCTTGATGCCAGCGATGAAAGAGTTAAAACTCCCCTTGATTTTCAGCTTCAGTCATTACTGAACCAGGCCAGCAACTTTTTTTTTTCTTTTTCCCCAGAAAAAGTGATAAGTAAACACAGTATGTAATGGCTCTGTACTCTAAATCCAAGCCGTGGTCAGCACTGGAAGTTACAGGACACGCCGGGACCAACAATATATGAGGACTAGGTGCGACAGAGGTTTCCTTTTTCTTATGACAGGTTTTCAAGAAAAAAAAAAAGAATATTCAAATCAACTGAAAAATGCAGAATATAGTATAACAAACACTTACATTCCCGCTGCCCCAAATCACCAACTACAAACATTGTGTTTCAATCTTTCAGATATTTTCTTAAATAAAAAAAATAAAAAATTACTGATAAAGTTGATACCTCTGCTGAAGGCCTCCCCAAAAGCTATTGCTTTCATGAAACTGATGTTTCCTTCCAGCCTATGTTACAGTAATTTAAATATTCTTATGTGTATCTATATATCTGTATCTTTAAATGTTACAAGTGATTTTCATTTATATAAATAGTTTCTGGTTCTACTTATTTTGTTTTTGAGACGTGTGGATACAAATGATTCTTTTCAACTGTAGGATCAGATTCCTCTCAGGAACACATTATGTCTATTTATCCTTTCTCTGGTGGTGCATACTGAGGCTGTTTGCAGTATTTTGCTCTGCCGGCAGTGTTATAAGCTTCCTTATGACTTTGTGACATTTGTGAGTGTGTGTTCCCAGGTTGCATGGTGTAGACATAGGCAGTGTTACCAGAAGTCAATACATGACTCTCAAAGTACCACAGAAATACTTATTTCTACCCTGCTCCCCTGCCTTCCACTTGGGCATGAACAAATCATACTTAGAATACATCGGTGCTCCTTTACTCAGCACAAGAGACACAGCGTGAAGCGACGGGGGCCCATCTCTGCCTCTGCTCCCTGCCTGGGTCAGTCTTTGCAAATAGGATGCAGCCTTGTCAGCCCTAGACCTCGTGCTAACTGGTCGTGGCCTGAGCTGTCCTTCTGTAGCCCCAGTGATTGTCCCCAGACCTGAGCTGGCCAACCTGATCTCCAGCCACATGTCTGAGGACCTGAATTTCTAACTTGACTTCATTGTCATTTACATTAAAACTTCAAAACTGGTAGCTTCACTCAGTTATTAGAACATCATGGATACAAGTTGGGTCTATGAATCTGCCTTTTCAACTGTGAACATTATGAAATCTAAACATAGATCAAATCTTTCTCATGAAAATTTAGTGTCCAAATTGAGATGTGCTATTGGTGTAAAATACCCACCAGGTTGCAAAGACTCAGTATGAAAAAAAAAAAGTAAAAATCTCATTTATTTTTTTTCAAAAATCATTTTGAAACGATAATGTTTTGAACACATAGTTAAATAAAAATAAATTATTAAAACTAGTTTCGGGTCGGCTGAGTAGCTCAGTTGATTAAGAGCTCACTCAAGAGAGCAAGCTCTGAGCAACAGGGTCACCGGTTTGATTCCAGGCCTGAGCTGAGCTGCCAACAGGTGGCAGGACAGCTCAGCTAAAAAAAACTCACCAAAAAACCTAGTTTCACCTGTTCTTTTTTTACCTTTTAAAATTTAGCTACTAAAAAATTTAACAAAATATATAGAGTTAAATAACAAAATATATTACTAAATACATTAAAAAAGAAATAAGCAATAAAAATTAAAAATAAGTTTTCAAAACTAAATACAAATTATAATAAAAAAAGTAAAAAAATATATCACTAAAATAGAATACAGAGTATCTTTAAATGATTTCAACCCTTTTTTTTTTTTTTACCTTTTGCTACATACGTGGCTGGCGTTATAGTTTGAATGGACGGTGCTGTGTGTATCTTCCCAAGACAGATTCCTTCCCATGTTTGCTGGAACGTCAGCTTCTCAAGGAGGCCCTTCCTGACCATACAAACTCGAGTGTCACCCCTTCACTTACACAGTTGCCCCTATCACGTTACTTTGCCCTGCTCTCATCACAGTACTATTACCACCTGCCATTTGGGGGTTGTTTATTTCTTTGTTGTTTTTCTCAGCACTAATACACAGACAAGCACCTCCTCCCCTCATCCCCCCAAATAGGAGGCTTCACCCTCTTCTCCAAGCAGCCAACTTGATGTTAGAATAGTGTCTGCCTCACAGTTAACAGACAAATATTTGCGCCGTCAACTCATCCCAACCATTTCTTGCGCACGTTTCCAATAATTTACAAAACAAACCCCAGATTTACACACACCACCAACCCAAGGGCTCAGGACGATTGACCTTGAAATCTAACATGAGAAACGAACAACATCAATTTCTATTTCGGGGTTCCAGGCGCAATTGGATCTCATGATTCTTACTGTGTCACCCACCTTTCCGGAAAGGTGGAAACACGGGATGGGATGGAGGGAAAGAAAGATACAGTTTGAATTTATGCAGGAAGCACGTTTGCCTGCAGCTTGATAACAGATCATGGCCGGAACCAAAAAAAAAAAAAAGAAAAAGAAAATCAATCAATCATTCCTTTCTTGATGGCTATTTTAAATATTTAGCTGAAATTGTCCTCATCTGGGTGTCAGCTGGTTTCTCTGCAAACACCCTCAGCCCTTGTGCTCGCACACAATGCAGGGAGGCTGGAGGGCCCCAGCTGCAGGACACTTTTGGTGTTTTCAATTTAAAGCCCCTGGGTTGATAGTTCACATTAACATGGAAAGAAATATACAACTTGCGAGTTGAGAAAGCAGTTTTTACTCATAAAAATCCTTTGATAGTTTAGCCATCTGGTCAGAGGGAAGCCCTTGCATAAAAGAGGCCCAAGAAAGGTCAAAGGGCACTCTCTCTCAGGGTCAAGGGGGCCTACCCGAGTTCGCTCTCGTGGACTCCACTAAAAGGACGCCTGACAAATTATTGCGCATTCCATAGCCTTTTGCGTAAGTATTTGATTACAGTGGGCAGGAATGTTGTTGATATTTTCAGACTTGAGGCAGGGAGGAGGGGCAGACGCAGCTCTGAGCCGTAACGCCTCTCCGACCACTGCCCTCTCCCCTGCCTGTGTGGGCAGACATGCTCTAAGTGTTTTATTGCCCGGCGTTGGCGCGGCTCTGTGCAGTGTCAGCTCATTCAGAAGCCGTTGGCTTTGGCAATGGTGTGAAGAGATGGTTTCCTCCCTCTTGGGGAGCAAAAAAAAGAAACGTGTTGTGTTACCCTAAATTGCCAGGAAAGCTCCTTTGCTATTTTTCTTGCTGTTTAGTAATAAAATAGGGAAGGAAACCGCAATACTTGGAACTCGGGGCTCTTTCCGGTGTGAATGTCAAACAGAACTACACATATTTATGGCTTTATTTCTCCGAGGGGATCAGAGAGGAGGGAATTGGAGGCGATTAAGTGTCCTTTTCTCCAGGGGCCTGGACAAAAGCGAGAGGAAATCACATGATTTTTATGGGGTCTTTGATAACACACGTACAGTAAGCAGATGGCAGGTCTCTGAACAGCTCTAGGATACATCTTGGATGTCTAAAAAGCGCCAAGGAGACTTTCCCTTCACTTGAAATCAGGAAGAAAGAAGACGTTGTGAACACACTTCTTTGTGGAGCTTTTGGATGGGGACAGTCATTATGCGTTTGAGGGAAGGACAATTTCTAGTAAAAGAACACAGGCACCTGTGTCAGCTTTGCAGATCATTTTGCATACGACTTTTTTCGTTTTGGTTTATTTGTAATTTTTCCCACATCCAGGTCAGGAGGAAACGAAGAGGTGAGACAGACAAATGCATAGCTGGGTCCGAGACGACGCAAGTCCATGAGTTGGGGCCCAGGTCTCCAGCAGATGGAGGATTTGCTGTGATGGATGGATCGGAGTGTTGGGAACACCCCAATTCTCCAAGTCTCTGTAAGGGACTGAAAAGTCCCTTGGGCCTCTTTATATTTCTTATTGTGGTATACGACGCACAACTTAAAAGTTACCATTTTAACTATTTTAAAGTGTAAAGTTCAGTGGCATCAAGTTGTGCAGCCTGCAGTAGGATTTAGTTCCAGAACATTGTTATGAACTGAAAAGGAAACCCATGCCCATGAAGCAGTCCCTCAGGCCTTTTATAAAATAACAACTTTAATCCTGGCCAGGACAATGCAATGAGCCCATAAAAGAGCGTGGGAAGGGGGCCGGCCGAGTGACGCAATGGTTAAGAACTCGCTTGGGATGCCAGAGGGCCCCGGTTCGGATCCCACATATGAGGGCCAGTGACACTGCCCTCCACAAAAAAAAAAAAAAAAAGAGCGTGGGAAATAGCTTATTGGATCTGTTTAACAGATCCATTCCCTTCATGATAGGATATCAAGTCAGGAGTCAAATATAGAAATAAATATAGACATGCACACTCATATATATTTAGCTGGCTATATTTGTGAGAGAGAGAGAGAGAGGGAGAGGGAGAGGGAGAGAGAGAGAGAGAGAGAATCAGGAGGAGGAGAAGGGAAGAACCATTTCACCATTGCCTGCTCATGTGCAATTTAACTTCTGTTGATAGTGAGGGCCCCACACGTCATTTAGCCATGGCTAGTTCACCACATTAAGACACCACCTTCACCATCTTGGTGAGCCCCAGCTTCTTAGGTCCTGAAATTTTCCCCTCCCCTAATTCTCCAATAAATTCTTAAAAAAAAAAAAAAAGTAAGAGGGAGGATGGGAGGGAGAGAGGGGGGGAGAGAAAGAGAGCGCCAATCGTGTGCCACGCAGGGTACTAGGTACTCATGTGGTTCATCTCTAACCCACCAGAGATGGAATCTGCAAAATGGGAACAGTGGTTCATCATAATCCCACTTTACAGATTAGGATACTGAGGCTCCCGTAGGAAAGACACTGAGGAGGTTATACAGCTAATCAGGGCTAGAACCATTGGGTCTAAACACTTACCCATGAAGCCCAGTGCCGTGAAGAACGTGTAAGTTTAATATAAACCATAGACTCAAATAACAACTACAAAACAATAGATACAGGTATTTAACTATACACATAGGTTGCATGGACAATCTGAGTTCTTGTAAAGTGTGGCAGACGTTCCTGCCTCCTGAACGGCCATTCCCTCTCATTCCTTCTAACAAGACCCCGATTTTGTGCAGACCAATGGTGCCTGCCTCCTGGATTCATCATCTAAAGTAGCAGCTCTCAGATTTATGGATCTCAAGACACCGACTTAGAAATGAAAACTGAGACAATGTTAAAATATTTGTTTATTCACTTAGAACAATAGTTCCATTACCTACTAATACACATAAACAACAGTTTTATGTTACGAGCAATATTTTACAAAATGGAAGAAAAAAAAGAACATTTACTGAGAAGAGTGGTGATCAGTCTTTTACAGTATTTGCAAATCTCTTCAACATCTGGCTTGAATAGAAGGCAGCAGGGTTTTCCTATCTGCTTCTGTGTTCAGTCTCTTGTGATGTGTTGTTTTCGTTGAAGGTCTAGGTGGGAAATTGGCTCTCGTAGATATGTGTTTAGAAAAGACAGGGGTCTTTTAATGGTCTTTTCAAATAGTTGTGGAGATTCCAACTTGATACTTCACCAAAATTTGACAAGTGGTAGTGTTTTACAAGGTTAGTTGTATATAGACTCTGATATCCTATCAATAGACTTTACATACTGTCTATTATATCAAAATCTATTGCTCTGTCTTGTACTCTGAACAGATCAATTACCCACGTATGATTCTGTAACAACGCACATTGGTCACATGGGATGATGGCTACGCCCACCCACTAAGATTGAACACAGCACCTTGAGCTTAGAGGCCATGAGCTGCCAATGGGAAGCCAGATGGTGACTGGCAGCCTCCACAACGAACATCGAACAACAGCAACTTGACTGATTCCCCTCCCCAATTCCCCAACACTGTTCCTCTCCCCCAATTCCCCAATAAAATCTTTTAAAAAAAAGAAAGTAATAGCCTGACTGGGGAGAGAAGTTTTATGCTCAAGAAGTAAGTAAAATCCCATCCCCAACATTTTGTTCTTAAAAGAATGATTATGGGTATATGCAAAGCTCTTGCTTTAAGGAAGTTTACTGTACTTTCCTATAATCCCATGAAAAAAGCATTTGCTTATCATTTTCCTTATGCCAGACACTTCACCAGCTCTTTACACATGTTAACTAAGGTACTTCTCATAAAAATCCTATGAAACAGATAATGATTATTCCCCCATTTTATAGATGAGGAAACCGAGGCACAGAAAAGTTAACTTGCTCCAGATTGCACAGCTAATAAGTGGCAGAGCTGGGATTTGAACACAGAATCCAAACTCTTAATCACTACTCATTTAAAAGTTTTGTTGAGCCTCTATTAAGTACCAGTGTGTGTTCTAGGTGCTTGGGAGACCACCTTATGAAACTTATATCCTAATCGAGGGGCAGGTGTTCAGTCAATGAATAACAGATATAACAATCAAGTATACTTCAAAATATGTCAGAAGGGTATATAGTATTTTGCTGTGTATAATGCGTTCCTGTGTGTAATGCTCACCCACGTTTTTGGCCCAAACTTTCAGGGAAAAAACTCTTTTTTTAGTTTTATTTGGGAACAGTGTGTTTTTCCAGGACCCATCAGATCCAAGTCAAGTAGTTGTCTTCAATCTAGTTGTGGAGGGCTCAGCTCCGCGGCCCATGTGGGGATCGAACCGGCAACCTTGGTGTTATAAGCACTGCACTCTAACCACTTGAGCTAACCGGCTGCCCCTCGTTTTAATTTTTTTAATTCAAATTTTTATTTGTTTATATTTAGGCACTTGTTTTTTGTATTATAATGGGATTTAGCATTTACTTATTATTACACTTTTAACTCATAAGCATAAAAGAATTAAAAACATTTATTTAGACGCGGAATTAGCACTACCCATTGAGAACGTTCCATTTCAGCAAAGAGTTGAAGGAGGTGAGGCCGTGCAGATGCACGCCTGCAGGAAGAAGACATGGCAGAGGCCAGAGCCAGTGCAAAGCCCTCAAGGCAGGAGAGCATCCGAGATGTTGGAAGAGTAGCAAGACGGCCAGTGTGGCCAGAGCACCATGAGTGAGGGGAAGAGGGTGAAAAGTGACAGGAGCTGTAAGGAGGGTGGGGTCCCATTATCAGGGTTACACAATCCATTGTGAAGATTTTACCTTTGACTTGGAGTGAGGGGAGGGTCCCTTGGGGGTTTTGAGTAAAGGAGGGGTTGTGATCTGCCTTAGGTTTTAACCCAGAGCCTCTGCAGTGTGAAAACTAGACTGCAATGAGCAAGCATGACACTGGGAGACCAGAAATATTCACATTAGAGTACGAGTTTTTAAAAAAGTTATGCAACAGTGTGTACAGATATTGTACTACAGTCATGGGACTGTGACCGCTGGGGGCAGCAGGATGACGACATCTCTCTGTGCTCTTTGCAATGCCCTATGAGTCCATAATTATTTCCAAATAAAAAGTAAAATACAAATAGTATGTATAGAATGGTCCCGTTTTTGTTGAACAATGTTTATGCAAAGAAATAACACCGAAATCTTAACAGTGGTTCTCTCTGGGTGGTGGGATAAGAGGTAGTTTTTTTCTTTTCTTATATGTATACTTTATGTTTCTGCAATGTTCACTTACCGCTTTTGTAATTTAAAGAAAAAGCCTTTGTAAAACCATCTAGAACAATCTAACCCTGAGGGGTCTGCGCACGGACAGTAAGGAAATGAAGCATGAGGGCTGTTCAGGAAAGCAATTCTTTCTAGAAAGGTCGACCTGGGGCCAAGAGTAAGTGGGCTGACAGATTTGGGAACTGACCTGTGCCAACGATGGCACATCTGAACATCATCCAGTTTAGGCTTTAACACTGCGTCAAGCCTCCAGTCGTCACATGTCCTGCTTGCTTTGGAGGAGGCCCGCGCACCCCTGGTGGCTCCATTTGTCACCAGAAACTGACATGTTTGGATAACACTAGCCCCACCGTGGTGTCCAGCTCCGGGATCTCGGCCCAGTCCTTTCCTGACAGCTCTGTAATTCCCTGTCTCTGAGCCTGATTCTCTCTGCAACAGGTGAGCCCCTTGAGGGCAGGAATAGGGTCTGGCCAGGCCTTGAGTAGGAGCCGTTATGCCATCGGCCAAAATAATGACTTTAACTTCGGCTTGTATAGAAAGTGACAACTCATTTTTGTCAATTCTGTGTGTTTTCTGAAAGGAGGCACTGATTTTCAAAATAGCCTTTCATAGTGATTATGAATATATGAACTAGCAAACCGTGAGAGGTAATGTTTTAGAGTGAACCCAAAGGCTGTCTCTCCACACCCCAGATGAGGCCTGGATGTGTTATGTAACATTGTTTCAAGACACAAAGCTCTGGATATAATTTTTTCCCTCTCTCCCTTCCTTTGTCCCTTCTTTTTGATCCAGCAAATATATATGGATTCTCTCCTGAATTCTATAATAGAACACATACCAAACCATGCAATATAGCGAATAATGAGAAAAAGAATCCAGGGGCGGCCAGTTAGCTCAGTTGGTTAGAACACAGGCTCATAACACCAACGTTGCCAGTTCGATTCCCACATGGGCCAGT
>NW_017731404.1:2988978-2990962 GCF_001890085.2 Hipposideros armiger
CGATGTGTGACACGGAGGTTGTCATGATGGAGGATGATTTACGGCACATTTTAAAACACACCTTCTCTCAATTGTAGCTCACACCCAACTGACTGCACCGAACAAGTTGAAACTTGTCACATACTGGTTACTAAGGGTTGATGTGCCGCTTTCCGTATTGAAGATCCCTGCCTTTCCATTGGACGGCACTTGGCAGCAGCATTCACCGCATTTTGTGATCCTAACGGAATGGCTCCATGTCACACATCGCTTCTGGTACAGAAACTTCTGTCAAACAAAAACATTACTGTATCCTTATCCACCTTATTCACTGGATCTGGCACCGTGTGACTTCTGGCTCTTTCCCAAAGTCAAAATGACCATGAAAGGTAAATGTTTTGAATCAATTCAGGACATCGAGGCAACCACGACAGTGCAACTAAAGATACTCACGAAAGAGGACTTCCAGAGCTGCTTCAGAAAGTGGCAAAAACGATGAGAAAAGTGTGTTTGAAGTGAGGGGGAGTATTTTGAGGGGGATTAATGACAATGTGTCTTTTACTGTAATATATTTTTTTAAATTTAAACATTCACCATATATGTTTTTTATCACATCTCGTAAAAGTATTTGCTTGTGAATGTACAAAAATCTCCGGAAAGATCTACAAGAAACTAATAATGGTGGCCTCCAGGGTGGGAACTGGTAGCCGTAGAAGGTAATGTTTCATCGTATAGCCTTTGTACCTTTTGAATATTGAATCACGTGAATGGATTACATCTCTTAAATAAATAAATCACACACGCAAACAACAAAAATCCCCAATGCCAAAATAACACAGGATTATCAAAGGTATCCTGACCCAACAAAATTAAAAAAGACTGGCTTAGAATTTTGTTCAGATTTTAAATCATGCTAGGGAATGAGGCCTTCCTAACGGAATTCACTCAAGGAATATAACATCTTCGACACATCTGGTGTTAGCTCTATCTGATGCTCTGGGTCAATTCTGAGCTCTGCTCTGAGTTTTCACTGTAAAAATGGTGTGAAATAGACACACCACAATGTCTCTATGGTTTTTGGTGCATGGTGGTCTTCCCAGCGATTTATTTTACCTTTTTGTAGCCTTTTTTTTTTTTAAGATTTTTATACTGCATATGTATTTGGTAATTTTTGGTGAGAACATTTACGTTATTTAAAATTAATATGNTTGAAAGCAGCGACTGGACTTGGAGCTGAGCTGCACCCTCCACAACTAAGACTGAAGGACAACAACTGGACTTGGAGCTGATGGGTCCTGGAAAAACACACCGTTCCCCAATAAAATTAAAAAAAAAAATGTCTCCAGACATTGCCAAATGTCCCGTGGGGGGAAACTGCTCACAGTTGAGAGCCACTGTCCTAGAGTAAATAACTTTTAGGCTGAAATATGAGAAGGAGTTCACCTCCCTGATGGCCAGCAAACTCCCCAAAGTGATGCAATCCTGTTCGCATCCTTCAGCCAGCAGATGTCGATTTAGGACTCAAGTTGTTCCAACCCCTCCTTCAAAGATCTCCAGGATTTAACGGAAGCTGGGTGTCTGGTGAGGAATGGGCTTGGAGAGGTGTGTGTGCCAGGCCCAGGTCACTGGACTTGATTCAGGAGCTGTGGGCGGGATTCAGGTGCTTGCTACATTATACTTTTGTATTTACAAAGACATTGCAGCATTATTGTTATTGAAAACGCAGAACCATGTAAGTGGCAGTAAGTTGGTTAATGGTTAAAAACTTTAAATACAGCCATCTGTTGAAAGACCACGCAGCTCTTTTTAAAAATGTGGTAGGGAGTTCTCTCTATACTGATGATATGGGTCTATCTCCAAGGCACATATGCAAGTGAAAAAAGCAAATACAGATCAGGGCGTTGATTATGCTTCCTTTGAAGCAACAAATAAAGAAGAATACGAAGTGTGATCAAACAATACAGTCAGTGTTTAAATAAAAAAGATTTATTACAGTCAAAGACAC
>NW_017731404.1:2992787-3003373 GCF_001890085.2 Hipposideros armiger
ATTAAAAACTTTACCCTCCATTAAATACTAAAACAGTGAAAGTGAATGACCCATTTCTGCAGTGTCATATTTCCGGAGGGGACAATGATTATGAATGTCTCTTGGATCTGTACGCTCCATTAAGCTCTGTGAAGGAAGAATACTTTCAAGCTCCAAGAGACAATTAATATCTTGCCGGCCATGGCATTCTTGAATAGATGAGGGCGATTTTAATTACAGTCAGAGCAGAAAGTAATACTTTCTAGGGCTGGGTAAAAACTTTCTTCAGAAGTAAAATTGGGGGTGGGGGGAGTCATAAAAACCGGGGATTACTTTAGCTAGTCATTTGTAACAGGTAAATGGTTGAGTTTTTACTTCCTGGAGTTTGGGCTGGAGACGCAGAGAGGGTATCTTAGAAGGGAGGAGAGTCCAGTTGAGGGGGGTGGTGGGGGGAAGGTCTATGAATGTTTCCAGGGTTGTAAATTCATAAAATAACAATAGTATTTATTGTAAGAAGGGCAGAGTGTCAGGGATAATTAACCTCCTCTATGAATTTGCCACTACTGCTCAGGTTGAGAAGAGCTGGTCCAGAGCTTAGGGGACTGAGGGGATCTCCTCTTGCGATCCACTCCAGTATAGATCCAGAGCAATACTTTTTAGGATGGGGCCTGGCCCGTAACATGCCATTTCATTGGGATAAATATTCCGATCCCCGGAGGCCTTGCCAATCACCACCAACACAGTGAAGATCAGTTGGGGAGCTAGGAATGTGTCATTTGTCCCACAACCGACAACATACACCCCACCGCTTAAGAAATACCTAAAAAAGGCGTGGAAAATAGAAATTAGATACTTAGTTCTTTCCTTTGATAGGGAGGGGGTAGGGAAAACCACAACTCAAGTTGAAAGAGCACGTTTGGCCTTGTGGTAATCTCTCCAATTGGAGAAGTAGTCTTTAAAAGATGGACTTCTCACAGGCGCCCTTGAAATTAAATGCAGAATACAGTTTATGTGTGCCAAGGGGCTGCAGCTTTCATCAGATTCTCAGTGGGGTCTACAGCTCCCAAAAGATTAAGAACCACGATTGGCAAAGGGTTCCGAACACCACTTGTGGCTAAACGCACATCCCCTCCCTGCCACCCCTAGTTTTGAACAAGCCATACTCACAAGTGGTGAAAATAAAATCAAACAGTACCAGGGTACGGGGAGGAGATCCCTCACTTATCTTGGGAACGAAACTTAAAGGGGGTGCAAACACTCAGTAATCCAATACATACTATTTTAATGCACTATTTAAAAAACTTCAAGTTAATGGAAATGAAAAAAATGAATAGAAAAAGTCTGCGATGAACAAAATATCAAAATTTTAAATAAAAACAGGGTCAGCATTACTGATTTTTTCCTTTTGCTGCAAGCTCCAAGGTGACTTGGAAAAGGGCACTGTTACTGATCACGGCTGTTCTGTTTCTTGTATGTTTTTCTAGAGTGATTCTATGCAAATGCAAGCAAGTACGTACAGGTGTCCTACCTACACACATGACTTTTGTTACGCTATCCACACCATTCTATAGCTCGCTTTCTTCATTCACTATATCTTCAAGACTGTTTTCCATATTAGAATAAAACATATTGCATAGTTATGTCATAAATATGTATTTCATACAACTATGCAAGAAAGTGCACTTATTGTCCTCTCTTTTAAAGTACCGATCTAACCAATTGCTTTATATAATTAAGCTTTCTTCTGCACACCACACTCTTCTCTTGTCCTTTAAAATCCATTTCTCTAATGCTGGCTGCTACATTTGTTTGCCAGGTCACATGATAGTAAACACACACACACACACAACAAAACCCCTCCCAAGAACCATACTTAATTCGTTCTCTATTTTTAAAAAGTACACACCTCCTTCCTTCCAGCACTGGGGTTGGTAAGGTGTTTAGAAATGGCGAGACTGGCTTGGGGAGACACCCATGTAAACGGATTGTCCTACAGGGCACCCTGGCCTCCTCAAGTTACTGGTCACTGCTAATTAGTTTAGAGAGTATAAGCCCTCCATATTCTCAAATTCTGTTTTCAAAGAAACAGGAGGCTTAAGTCGCCACAGATGCGAATGATGTCACTATGAGGGACCTCAGGAGCTGTAGTCAAAAGTCCTCTGAGGCTGACGAGGCAACATAAACCCACGACGAGGCAACATAAACCCACGACGTGGCCCTCTGCTAATATAATTTAGCCAACGCGAGAACCATACTGAGTGTCCCTTCAGAAGCTCAGGGGCCCCCCAATAAATTCTGAAGGACAGACTCTGGTTTCAGTTTCAGCTTAAGAAAAAAGAAAGTAAAAAATCAAGTTGGAAATAGGTCTTGCGTTGGAAATTTGACCAGTGTATGGTCACAGGGTATTTTCCCTATGCCAATAAAGGCAGCAATTTAGTAAAATTTATTTTATGCAGTTCCCTTATTGCTTTTCTGATTACAAATTTACCATAGACAATAATTCCACAAATATTTATGGAGGGTCTACTTGGTGCCTGGCACGTCTCCAGGGCTGGGACACAGGATGAAGAAGGCAAGCAAAAGACGGTGTGCTCCCCGCCCCAGGCACTGTTTTCCTTCTGGGCACATGCGAACATATTACATTTTACAATGATGGGATTTTTTTTTTTTTAAAGATTTAATTGGGGAATTGGTGGAGGAAACAGCTTTTGAATTGGTTGGAGAATCGGGGAAAGGGAACAGACAAGTTGCTGTCCTTTTGTTCTTCAGTCTAGTTGTGGAGGAAGTGGCTTCACTGGACCATGTTGGTATTATCATTGCGCTCTTCCCAGGTGAGGCAGTCGCTCGCCGGCCATTGGACGGCTGCTCACGGTGGCTCACGAAAGCACACACCCGCTGCCCGACGGCCCCACTGCAGCCCACGCCATCGCCGGCGACTCAGGGCAGCCCAGCTCCAGGTCAAGCTGTTGTTCAGCATCTTAGCTGTAGAGGGTGCAGCATCACTGGCCCTCATGTGGGATCCGAACTGGGGCCCTGCAGCTCAGAGCTTGCACTCCCAAGCCAGCTCCTCACCAGCGTGCCACTTGGTCGGCCTGATGAGGATTTCTTGTGTGACATGCACGTGCTTATACAGCTGTATAGATAACGCTCAGTAACATCTGTAAGGACAGCAAGAATCTCCCAAATAAGCGATTTGAAAAATAGCCCTGTTTATCTTTAATCTTTACACAGAACTGTCCTTAACATTGCTGACACTTTGAACCATAGCCTGTATTTAAAAGAATTTTCTGTCTTGGATCATGGGTCCATGTTGTCCTATTTATGTGAATAAAAATGACAGCAATAACAATAATCATAGAAACAAGCATGTTCTGTGACTGAGGTCTGGGTATATGACAGATGTACAACAAAGCCTGTTACTTAGGCCGGCTCTGGAAACCACACAGCAGCCCTGGGAGGCTGGGAGGCATGACCCCTCCTCTCCCCCGCCCCGCCCCCAGGCCGACATGAGCAAGGGAGGCTCCGAGCCAGTATTTAGCAGCCACCACAGATCTGCTTGGTTCCCAAGCCCAGCGTTTTCCATTATTACAGTACCATTTAAGCAATGAAAAGCATCCACAAAACTTGTAAATCGATACATAGAAAACCAGGCTGTCATTTGTCAGCTGTGTATTTATTTGATGAAGCAAGTGCCACCAGAGACAAGTGGGCAAGGTCAGGATTTCTAAGCCTCCAGTACTGGGTTGTCACTCGAAGGGGACATCAGATGAGCCGGGTCCCAGCTCCTCACTACAAAATTAGATCAATATTCAAAACAGGGACCCCAAAGGAACCCTACCCTATCAAGATTAAGGCAGACTGCACGTTAAAAAAAAAAAAAAAAGGTTTACAAATTTTAAAGCGTTTTCCAAAGCTTACTATTTATATCTTTTTTTTTTTTTAAAGATTGTCTCATTTCACTGAAGTGGAATTCACAGAACATAAAAAGTAACCATTTAAAGTGTACAATTAAGTGGCATTTAGTGTATTCATGACGATGTGCAACCACCAAAGTAAACTGTCTTTATGAACATATGTGGTGCATGTGACAACTTGGGGCACCAGAGACTTGATTTTATCCTTTAGAAATTTAGCACCCCTCAGGACACTGGGCCTCTAGCTCACCCAGAGATTCCTGCCTCTTCTCAATCCTGTCATTGAATTTCAAAGCTTTGTAATGGCACCCAACACACTGCTCTGGGTAGTCTGTGTGGCTATTCTACAAAGCAAGGGAATGTCTGCATCTCTGATTGGCTACGAAGTCCCCAATAATCCAGGTAACAAGAGTAAATTTTAATTATAACCATACTTGGTTTTAAAGGAAGCTAAATACTGAACATTTGTGTATACACACTGAAAATAACCCCCTCCACTCTGTCAGGCTCCTTGGTTGAGGCCGGACTCCACGATCACTGCTGAAAATTTCTAGAAATAAAAGTAAGGCTCAACAACATTTAAGTCCTTTAAAATGTACGGAGAGACAGAAGGCAGTTCAAAGTCTCTTCCCCACCTGATAACTGGCGCTATCATTTCTTTTTAAATGCAAATAAGTTACTTTGAGTAATATCAGACAAGAATTAAACTAGATTGTTTGCAGCATAGTGCAGATAGAAACCTAAAAGATTACTTTTAGAAAGGATGTTTCCACAGCAACCAGCCCTGTTCTAATTTCTAGACAGGTAGTTTTATAGATTCACAAATAGAGAGTCCTGGCTATTTCTCTGGACCCACAAACAAGACCCGTGTTTCTGTTCGTTCTTGCAAATCGCTCTGGGTCAGGCCGTTTGTTTGTGGTCACACCAGCAGTGACATCCAGTTCAAAGTGGGGGGAAAAAACAATCTTAACAATGCAAGAATTGCCAGAAGTGCACACATCCCTGGCCACGCCGCTCCCACAAATAGAAAAGGTGTCAGATCTGCATCATAATTGATCCTCCAGGTTTCCATCCACAAAAGAAGGATGTGGTCACTAAGAACCAACACCACCAAGGCAACAGAAGCCGTTTTGCAAACTTTCCCCTCCCTCCACCCACTAAAGTTTAGCAACCGGCCTCAACTTCAGCTTAATCGCTCAAGATAGGATCACCAGCAAGGTCGTGAAGTGTTACAAAGCGCAGTGGACAAGCACCTCTGTGCTATTTTCTTTTCTCCCTGCGATACAAAATGCTGATATATGTCCACGGGAGAGGTTCCCCTGCCCCCTCTGTCCCTCCCCCCCGGTCCCCCTAATTGTTTGATTCTTCAAAAGCAAAACCATTTGCGGAGTCAAAGCTTTTTGCCCCTGTCCTCCACAAAAACAAGGGGAAGCGGGAGAAAAAGGAAAGCGAAAATGAGGGAGGGTAAGAGGAAAAAGGGAGAAAAAAAATGATACAGATAAAAGACATGAAGTGAGTCATAAAGTCTGCGCTTTATTTTAACTGGGCTGTAGGGTCCAGCTGTGCTGCCCATAATCCAGCTGGGAGAGGGGCCCCTGCTGTGTGGCTAATTAAAACAATTATAAATACAAAGAAGGTATCAATGGCATTCCAAGACTCAAACAAAGAGATAAAGCACTGAAGATTTAAATTGTCAATGGCCAGTCTCTGTTTAGGCGGTTCTGAAGAGGAGTCAGTCCCCAAGATTCCCCAGCTTTACTGGCTCATGTTTGATTACGTGGGACCCTTCCTTCCTTTGGGTTTATCATAGACATCAAACTACGTCGGTAATGGAATTAAGGGAAATTTGGTTAGAGGCTCAAAAAGCCTTCGTTGTCCTAGCATGTCAGGATAGTGGATCTGAGTTTAAAAATAAAATCTTGTATCGGAAAAGGGCCCCTGACTCTCCTTGGGAAATGAGTCTTTTTAAAAACGAGGAAACAGAAAAGATCTTGAGATCTTTTTGCCCCAAATCAAAGGGACAAAGTGAAAGTCAATGTAAAATGTGCTTCAATACTAGTTTTTAGAAAGTACTGTGGGCAACGTCAGGAATGCTAAGCATGCTGCAAGTGGGTTAGAACCCCTCTTGAATGTATTTATAAAAATTGATTTGCAGAATTAAATTTATTACCCAAGAAAAATGGAAATCTTTCTTAATTTCTTAGGCCAAACCTTTCACCCCTTCTTCCCCCGCCCTGTTCTGGCTTTTGTAGGTTGGACCCTTAAAGGAACATTCAGAAGGATAATAACCGGACTTGGACTACGGTAAAAGTTCTCAAAAGCTGTGACGTCGGAAGCTACCGGGAAGACTAAACCCGGGATAATGTTGGGCAAGCTTTGGGTAGTTTACAGAGCAGGTCGAAATGTGTGTGGAATATGGATTACCACGTGGGGAGAGCAATAACGTTCCCAATTCCTGTATTCCAAAGCAATCTGCCGAGCTGGAAACAAGCCAGCACAGTACCTAAGGAGCAGGGTTCCAGATGCTATTCTGCACTCACCCTGTACACGCTAAGAGCTGAGAGCAGAAGGAAGCGCTCGGCGCTGCAATTCCGGGGGCGTCCCCTGGGGAGGGTGGTCCCTTTGCGCTCAGCAACTGGGTGTGACACAGAGAGCCTGGGTCCCTTCCTCTGCTCTCCTGCTGCCTTTTCCTCCTCCTTTTCAGCTCCTCCCCTCCTTCTAACTTTCTATCTTCCTCCTCATTTCTTATTTTGCTTCCTTTTGAGAGGGGATTGAGACTTTCTTCTTTGGGGGAACACCAATGGCCTCTCATGCTTTATGTAACTGGAAGGTATGTCTCTTTCCTGGTGTCAAAATAGTATCAGTAACAAGGTCTGAGAGGCTTGAATGGAAACCCTGGCCCAAAGCATCTGTAACACATGACGGTGATTAGTACAAAGAGAGACAGGATTTGACCAGAATGACTTTCTTTTGGGGGTGGGTGGGGGGAGGGGGAGGGGATAAAAATGTTGCCTCAAAAAAAAAAACAACGTTCCCAATAAAACACCTTTGATGCTTTATGTATTTTTACATTATTATGTAACCAGAGTATTGATCCGAAGCACAGAAACTTTTCTAGTCATTCATGTTCAATTCAGGATTTTTTTTGATTTGAACAAAACTCCATGCGGAAGCGAAAGTGTGACAACCCTGCCCAACACCAACAGAGGGCGATAGACACTGGGATCTGTCACTTGAGTTTCCAAATTTTCAGGCGACAGCAAGACTGGAACTCAAACGTGCTCAGGGAGCAAATCAAAACAGTCGGGTAGATTTTGCAACATCATGCAGGCCATAGCACACACGCCTTACGCCATACACCTTATTGTCAATCGAGCTAAACAAATCTTGACTAAAACATTCAATCCTCCGCAAAACATAGGTATCAAGCTACTATTTATATATGATTCAAAGTCAGAAAACTATCCAAGATGAGAGAATTTACTTATTGTTGCTCATGTCTGGGGGTTCTGTTGATGAGCCTGTGATATTATCAGTATGAAAAACAAACACTTCATATATTATTACATATTTATCGCATTTCTTTTCGTTGCTTCCACTTCAGTAAAAGCACTAAGTGACTAGTTAGTCAAGTTTTTACAAAATTTACATTCTATGTAACCAAAGTTGGTAAACTATTTTTTGTAAAGAGCTGGATAGTAAATGTTTTAGGCTTTGTGGTCTATATATGATCTCTCGCCTACATATGTTTTGATTTACAAACCTTTAAAAATAGAAAAACCACTTAGCTCATGGGCTAAATATAGCCCTTAGGCTGCCAGAAATAAAATACAGTTGATTGTTGACCTGTGATCTCAACAGAATCATCTAAAAAATGAAAACAAAATCAAACACAATTCCCTATATTCAAAGTCAACTATTTGAACATCTATTCCTGAAAAAAAATGTTAAAAAACAGTAAGTACTTCATAAATGTTTAAAAATACTTTTCTAAAACACTCAACATTATTTAAGATGGAAAGGTAAAATACAAATGATAATTAATTGATATAAAGGTTTATATCAAAATTATCTGAAAACTGAAATACATATATTTAAAAGTTTTAGCAACATCCCACTGAATATTTGTTATAAAAATAAAACTATTTTCAGTTCTAGCAGTGTTCATGAAGCTGCCAATGTAAAGAATGGAAGCATATTACATCCAGACCTCTATCGAAGCAAATTTAAGGGAAGTATGAATTGTTTCATAGTAGAGAACGTTCCCTAACTGCCATCTGCAACTGGTACAAACGCTGGGCTCTCTTCTCTGTAGGCACCTTTGGAATGATGGATTGGGACAATGAGACACAAGAGAAGGGAGACTGGCCACCCGAGTATCTGATGCGTGTATGCTGTGGCAGACGGTCTCCGACGAAGGTTCGTTCAGTTCTTTGCTCCTTCCCGAGTGCTTCCCATGCTCAAGTCCTTCCCGTCCTGTGGAGCTGTGTCTGATGTCGGCAGCACTAGAGGGCAGACCTTCAAGACACTCAGAGGCGAGTGCTTTGTGTTTTACAGACAGAGGACCAGAGATGTGGAGGTGTCTCCCTGGGGCCTATACAGCATTTGACCTATACAAAAACGGGTGTTTCGTGTCGTGGGCCACACAGTGCCATCACTGAGTACCAGACACGGAGGGGCAGGTTTACCCAGGATTTTTAAGGAGTGTTTTGTGTGTGTGTGTGTGTGTATGTGTGTGTGTGTGTGTACTATTCAGAGCCACAAGAGTGAGGAGTCCAGGGCCGGGGTCCCTCTGGCCCAAGTCTAACAGTTGACGACGATTAAACCAACCAACCGACCAGCCTTCCAACCAACCACTCGGGTGGGACGTGGAGGGGCTGCTGACACTCAGTGGCAGAATCAGAGAGATGACAGGAGGTGGTGCAGATGGCGGTGGTCTGGGAGCCCGTGCCCTCTCTAAGAGAAACATCAATATTCTGTCCTTACCACCCGCTGCCATGTAGGAAAGTGGACACGGGGTTGCTGGACTGATTTCTCAAGAGAACACAAACTTCGGGTTTTTATGTGAAAAAAAAAATGATACTGATAAGGAATCCCAACTAAAAAATTAAACAGCACAGTTGGAGGGGTGGTCACATCTTTGTTCCCAAAGCACCATGATCAGCCTGCTGGTCCCCAGCATTTTGTTATGTTTGCGCTCACTTTTGAAGCACTTGTGATCACTGATTGCTCATTTTGAATAAATGCTAAAGCAATGACAGAGTCAAACATGTGTAAGAAGAGGTATGTGATTAGGTTAGAAAAGAAAGCGAAGGTTACGTTCACACCAATATGCACATAAAGGTCACCTTCTGCCACTTTGGCTTGGCAGGACACGGGATCAGCAATCCCGTCTCCATACCCGCACGAAAGTCTGTTTTTGGCTCTGCCACTAAGTTTATGGAGAATTTCTTAGAGATCTCCCTTGTACTTCACCTTATTTTCAGTTAATAGGAGAGCAAGTGGCGAGAAAAGTGGAAGCATAAAGTTAGAGATCTGAGGGAGCTATTTGCAAGAGATGCGCTTATGAAGATTCAGGACATGGATCTGGAAGGGCAGGCAGAAGATATCGGGCAATGGGAGAGAGAAAGGGGGCAAGAAAAAGGGGAAGTCCTGTAGTGAGATCTGTTTCGGGCATTTTGGAGCATATGTGAAACGCCTCGTGGAGTGGTCCCAAGCTCAAGCTAGTACTTAGAAGCTGGAAAAAAGTTGCTTCTCCCTCTGAGCTTCTGTTTCATCATTTCTAAGAGGGTGATAACAATGGCTCACCTCAAAGGGCTGCTGTCAGCAATACATGACTAATCAAAGTCAAGGTCTAGTACATGCCTCAGAAAGCACTCAAAAAACACTGGCTATTATTGGTAGGAGAATGATTGGGATTAGTGATGAGAATTGGGGAATCATCTGCAGACAGGTGGACAGTTGAAATCTGAAGAAAACACCTTGGACGGTGGGGCACATGTCTTGGGGAGCATCTGTGTTTGGCAGAGAACAGTAGTGAAGAGGAGTCAGAGAAGGAACAGTCAGGTAGGAGAAGAGCCAAGACAGGGGTAATGGAAGGCCCCTGTGTGAAAATAGAGACCTGAATTTCAGAACAGTGCTAAGGACGAAAGTGAGTTAGAATGGCATTTTATAAGCTTTAGGGCACCTAAGAATCACCTGGGAGCGGGTGGAGGGTAGATGCCTAAAATGCAGATTCCCCGAAAGTCTGATTCAGTCGTTCCGGGATCTCCAAGGATTCCAACTGCAGATCGGCAAACAAGCCACACTTGGAGACTATGCTGTTAAGACTGAGCGTGTAGCCAAAGGGGAGGAGATAGAGAGTGGACACTGTCCTTTCAAGGTAGTTGGTTAGGGCATACATGCGTCTCATCCTCTACCATCCACACATTGTAGAAAGCACAAATTCTACAAGAGAAAATAAGTTGCTTTCAACAGGTTGGTTGGTGAGTTAAAGAAGGGATGCTGGCTGGTGGTACAGGAATCCCTTGGTTTGCGAGCATCATTCGTTCCGGAAACAAACTACTCGTATTACAAGACATCACTCATTTACCAAGTTAAAATGTATTAGAAATGTTGGCTCCTCTTGCGGAACACTCGCAAACCAAGTCATCCGCAATACAAGACTTTACTGTATTTATTTTTCCTGCATAT
>NW_017731404.1:3003679-3004755 GCF_001890085.2 Hipposideros armiger
AAGTATTAAACCAACCTTGCATTCCTGGAATAATCCAACTCAGACATGATGGCTAGTGAGAAAGAGGCTTTCTATCCGAACAACACAATAGCTCCCTGAAACTTGGAAATAAATATCAGGTTTCCTAGAGCAGTGATCTTCAAGCTGTTTTCCTCTTATACCTTGTAAAATATATGTATTTTTAAAATGTACTCTCTTGCAGGTTTTAAAATTGGTACCTAAAATATTTTCTTGTATTTAAATAGCTCCAAAGGATTCTGGAGTATACTAATTTTTTGTTACATCATTTCTTTAAATGTATTCAAAGTAAATACCATGTATCCTTGATCTCCACTGTCATCCATTTAAATAATACACGAATAAGCTGTTCTTTAATAGTTGCAAATTTATATCACTATTGAAGTAGATTTTCTATTTAGGTTTGTACTTTAATTCTATTTCCCCATAGAGTTTTATATTCATGTATTAATTTGGGGAGGGTGCTTAGAAGTCTTTTATTCGTCACCCTATCAAACTTCTTAGCAAGACAATTTATATGTAAATGAAGAAGACTTTTTAACTTCCTTGGATCAGAATTCAGTTACTATTACAACTATTATTTTTATGTCACTGATGAAAACAAGGTGAATGTGCTACAAAGTCAGAAGGAGAGAAGATTGATAATTGTTTTGAAACTGGGTGACGGCTACAGAGAGGATCATTATGATTCTCACTCCTTTGTATGCTTGAAATTTTCCATAACAAAAAGTTTAAAAACATGCTGAAGAAATTAGTATGGGGCCAGCCGAGTGGCACGTTGGTTAGAAGTTGGCTTGGGACGCCCGCTCTGAGCAGCAAGGCCCCGGTTTGGATCCCACATGAGGGCCAGTGACACTGCGCCCTCTACAGCTAAGATGGTGAACAACAGCTCAACCTGGAGCTGGGCTGCTGAGTCGCCGGCGACGGGCGTAGGCTGCAGTGGGGCTGGCCGGCAGCTGGTGTGAGCTTTCGTGAACTGCCATCCAACTGCCATCCGTGAGTGGCCGTCCAATGGCCAGTGAGTAACTGCCTCACCCGGGAAGAGTATAATGATAATA
>NW_017731404.1:3005006-3045735 GCF_001890085.2 Hipposideros armiger
CAGGACCCATCAGCTCCAAGTCAAATAGCTGTCTTCAGTCTAATTGTGGAGGGTGCATGTTAGTGGCCCGTGTGGGGCTCTAACCAGCAACCTTGGTGTTATGAGCACTGTGCTCTAACCACTTGAGCTAACCAGCTACCCCAGCAATAACATTTTAATTAGATGGGTATGACTTGAATTGTCCCTTTCTTTGAGGCTGATCAAGTAGCAACCGTTAATATCAGGTTCTTATGTGATATTGGATGAATATATGAATACTCATACTCTTTTTGACATTCTGCACCATATATTTTTTTGCATATGTATCTTCACATATGACCACGTCCTACCAATATATACATATACATACATACATATACCTGCTTTATATTTTTTAAATGTCTTGAGAGAATTCCATAGAATGGATGAACCCTAAGTTATTTGGTTAGACGCCTCTCTACTTGGGGACACTGGAGGGGTTTCCAATCTTTTGCCTTTATAACCAATGGTGCATAATAAACTTTCACAAACATTGTTTTGCTCACCTTTGAGTTAATCTTGGGGAAAAAACCCACACGTGTTTAAGACCAGTATTAATAGAAAAATGTCTCTTTTCAAAAGCTTAAGAAATACCTCTCATGGATTTAAAAACTGATCAAAAGGCTGTTTCAGGTGGGACCCTTGTCGCCTTCCTGCTGTTCTAATTCAAATTGGCTAACCTCTGTGACCTCATACAAACCTCACCTCCCATTATTTATTTTCCAAATATTTACATGTAGCTGATTGTTTCTTTTTGTGAAATGACAAAGAAGGGAAAGCTAGCATTTACGGAGCTTTTATCATGTATAGGTGCCATGCTAAGACATGTGCTACATGACATATGCTATCTCACGGGGCCCTCACAGCAAGCCTATGAAGTGGGCATTGTTTAAAAATGAGAAAACTGAGGCTCTGAGGGATTACACCATTTGCCCAAAGTCACACAGCTGGTAAGTGCTGGGGCGAGAGATTCGTCCCCTGGTCTCTTTATTTCAGGAATTCATTTGCTGCCTTGGGATCCTGCACGCCAACACAGTCTTGTACTCTTTAAAACTACTTTCAGGTTGATGGGAATGTTGATAAGGTAATCCAGAGAACTCTATAAATGCTTCACTCAGCTTCTCCTAATTAACAACCTAAGACATTAATGTGGTACGACACTATTAACTAAACTAGACATTTTATTTGTATCTCACCAGCTTTCCCACTGATGCCCTTTTTTTTTCTGCCCTTTGGATCCAATCTGCAATACCACATTTCCTTAGGATTTTCTAGTACGCATAGGTATTTCCTTCCTGTCTGTCTCAGCTCTCCCACCCCCATTACTCCTTGAGAGCAGAAATATTATTGGATATTTCAAGTAGATCCTTGTGCCCCAGGGACAGTGCTGCACCCACGACATGGAGTCAACCATGAGACATCATTTATCTGGCGTGGCCTGATTTATGAAGGTGCTGGCTGCAGAACAGAAGGTTCCAGGGCTCCCGGGTCCCAGGTGTGCTAATGAGGGTCCTGTAAAGCCGGGGAGCTCATCAGCACCTTGTCACCTTGTCTGCCAGGCGCTGGAGGAAGTGGGGGATTTGTTCATAACACCAGGTCACTTCCTCCCTTCCGGTGCTGACCTCCCAGCTCTTTTACCAACAGCAGACAGAAGCCAGGGACAAGTCACTTAGTGACATCTTAAGGTGAGGCGAAGAACTGACAGGGCGTGCTGGTCCCAAACTCAGAGGGGACCTTCCACATGCGGAGTTCCCCTCCTTGGATAGGTCGCCTCACAGAAATATAAGTCCAGACATTAAAATGGATATCAGAAAACACTTCATAAAAAGAAAAAAGTTTGCTAATCCCCATGATTATTTAGTACCTGCTATCCATAATAAGGTTTTTAAATGTGTGAGGCTCTTTCATTTATTCACTTAACAAATAGGTACTGAATATCTACTATGTCCCGGGCTCTTTTTGGGGGGCTAGCTAAAAGCAATCCAAGATAGAGTGCTAACCTCTTCCCTAAAAGAGCTTATATGGATACAGGAAACAGATCAACAATCAGTGGATCAATCAATACAGTAAATAGGCAAGTGCAATGCTTGCCAATTGTTTAGTAAGTGTTTTGAGCGCCTCTGTGTGCCAGGTGCTGTTCTAAATACTGGAGGTGTGACAGGGAGCAAAACAGTCCCCTAGCTTTGAGATGCTAAGAAAGATTCTAATAAAAGGGGAGGTGATTTTAAATAGGAGGGGTCAGGGGAGGACTCTCCAACACAGTATCTTTCATTCTGAGATCTAAGAGATCAAGAGTAAGCCTTGGGAAAACGGCAGAAAGAGCATTCCAAGCAAATGGGGCGGCATGTGCAAAGGTCCTGAGGTAGAAAAGAAGTTGGCAGGTTTGAAGAACTGCGAGAGGAACATAGTGGAGAATGTACAGTGAGCAAGCGGGGGGAGAAGGCGGCCTTGGCAAGGAGTAAATTTCATTCCATGGAACATAGGAGCCACTGGGCTAACTTGTCTGTTGCCATCCTGACATTTCCCTGTGGGTTCCAGGTTCGAGACTGCTGGGAGGCAGGCAGCAGTAAGAAAAGTGGCAGGCAGAAGAGGGGAAGCTAGCTGGAGGCCGCAGCAGGCAGACGGGGGTTGGGGGTGGGGGTGAGCCATCTATGCCTCCAAGAACAAATCTAGCCCACTGCCTGCTTTTGTAAATAAAGTTGTACTGGAACATAGCCATGCTCAGTTATTTGTATATCGTCTATGTCTGCTTTTGTGCTGTACAGCAGAGTGGGGTGGCCTGTGAAACCTAAAATATTTACTTCCTGGTCCTCCATAAACACTGTTGGCCAGCGCTGCGCTAAGACGTGGCAGCCCGGGATTGTCAGTGGCTGGCACTGACCGATGCTCAATGAGTGATTTCTGTTATCCTGGCCTAACCTGGACTCTTGTCACAGATTTTATGTAAGGGAACAATATGGCCCAGCTAATGTTTTAAGATTATTTTTTGTTGCTGCTTGAAGGACGGGTTGAAGGGAAGGCGAGACTGGAACTAGGAGGACCCATGAAGAGGCAATTATCCAGGTGAAACCGGACACTGGTTTGCACCAGGGGGATGGCGGTGATGATGGAGAGACATGGGAGGATGCAGGACGTAGATGGGAGACACCAGGAAGCAATGGGCCCACCTAGTGCCCAGGTGGCACTTTTGTTCTCCAATAAAAAGAACCAGGGTGCCTTTGAAAAATGGCTGATTCCAGGGCTGGGGCAGGAAATACACAAGATGTGCTTGGAACATCTGTGGTGCCAGGAAAGAAGGAAGCACTTAAAACATTACGGGGTGCATGTTGAAAAGACACAGGAGCCAACTTGAAGAACCTCCCAGTGGCCAAATCTAGAGCAATCTGAGCAATAAGGAATGAGAATTAAAAAATGATTATGTCCATAACTGAATAATAAATGGTAGAGAAAAAACAACAACCGTGCTTCTTATAGAAGTTCCACTTAGCAATTATGAAAGGAGCAACATAACGTGCAAATCACCATTTGGCAAGCACCGCAGGAATAACTGTGGCAGCCATGAACCATCGGTGGATGCTAACATCAGTGGGCAAAAGAATGATGAGAAACGGGAGATTTGCATAGCCTCAAAGACTCTCCCCATGAGATACATATTAAGGACAAAGGGGAGAAAAGTAAGCTTACAGTGGAGAAACCCTATGGATACAGTCTTCACCACGGGATCACAGTCAACATCAGCAGTAACGAGACACACTGACTTCGGGTACCTCCTGATACGATATGATGTGCTGAATAAAAGCCATTGGTGGTATTAAAAAAAAAATTCATCATCTCAACCTACGCAAGGAATCATCAAAGAATCCCAAACTGAGGGCCATTCTACAGAATAACTGAGCGGGATTCTTTAAGTGTCAAAGTCACCAAAGGCAAAGGAAGACTGAGGATCTGTGCTCCCATAATCCTCCTTGTGATCCCATTCCCTCCATTTAGAGGAGGAGGCTGAGCTCCCGGGAAATAAACGGACTCGCTCAAGATCTTACAGAGAGGATGACAACGAAGGTACTTGGGGTTATCAGCCAATAATAAGAGGCAGACCTGGCCTGAGATGTGTCTACACGGTTAACGACAGTTGCATGGCCTCTGTTCTGTCTTCCCCTCTCTCCACTCTTTGTAGAGGGCAAACCCCCTGAGGGAGTTTATCATTATGTGCCCGTCAATGTGTTTGCTTGAGACAGTAACCTAGCAAATTTCTATAGTATGGGGACTGGACCCTCATAGCCCGTACTTCATATTCTAGCTGCCCCTGCCAACGCTTGATATCACCAACTGTAAAAGGTTTTGCCAATTTCACACCTGGACACTCTCTCGCCTGTCTTTTCAGGTTCATTTTCCCCATTCTGGCTCAGTCTAGACCCCTGCATATGGTACTGACCACATGTCTGTCCTCTTCCATCATGTCTGTCTGTCCACAGCCTTTGCCCATGATCTCCCCCTTTGGGTTGTCTTTTTCTTACTGATTTGAATGATTCTGGATGTAAATCAGTTCTCTAATAGAGGTGGTTAATATTAATATTTCACCCAGTATCCTGCTTATCTTTTAACTTTACTACTAGTGCCTTATTATTGCTATTACTGGTGTTTTCGATCTGGAGCTGTCCATCTCTTTCTTTGATGATTTTTTGCATCTTTCGAATGACGTCGTAAATGTACTTTTCCTATATTGTCTTCCACGACTATTTTTTTTTTAAAAAGGTTTTGTTATTTCATCAATGGGATTTATTTTTATAACTAAAGTAAGGAATCTAACTTGACTGTTTTTCCCAAGTCAGCAGTCAATGTTCCCAGCCACATTTACTGAATTACTCCCCATCTTCTTGTTTTTAAATTATATGTAAGATGTAAATCTTTTACAAATCATATGACTTTAATAATAAAAGAAATACAATTCCTTAAAGGGATAAAGTCATATATTGGTGTCCCTCTCATATCTCAGTGTCTTGCACAATGCCCAGCATGTAGTATGTGCTCAATAAACAGTGCTGAACTGAAGGCATCCACTTTTCTGTTTTCTACTTAGCAGCATTATGGGTAATACAATCTTCATGTTAGTCATGGCGTCGTTACAGGCTTTGGAGAGTAAGATAACACTGAAGGTTTCGTTTACGTAGTGCCAGTTTTTCAGTTAGATTATACCAAATCCCATTCTATGACTATAAAAAGAGTCACGATGGGTGCCAGGGTTCTCTATACATAGTATATAATCTGAACACGATCTTCCAGCCTTCTTATGCCATTTATCATTGATGGGTTGTTCACATCACACATTTTCAGCGAGTATTCTTAAACTGAGCTACTTTGGAGCAACCCTAAATCTTTTATGATGAAATAAGGAAATAATTAAACGAGGAAACAGAAATGACAGCGCAATGAGTAGCCCTTCACAGATACTAGGTAAGCATTTCTCCTTCCTTCCTTTTAAATATGTGAAGCTGTAAAGGAATCGCTTCCCTCTCTCCCCCCACCCCCACTCCAAGGCTCCCATTCATTTTCTGACACAGGAGCCTTGTCATCGGCTGCACACTTCCGATTTTCAGGCTGCCCTCAGAGTTACTGAAAATCCGGCAACACTGTACATTACTTTATTTGTGGCACCTACCCCCGTACCATCTCCTCGATCACTGCTTTGTGCAACTATCAAGAGTTACATTTAATTATAGGAGCAGAAACCGTCTTGGAGGCTATTAGCAATGAAAGGTAATCAATTGGAAATGGTTCCCTGCTGGGCAATTTTCAAGCAGAGTCATCACCCAAAACCCACTTGTGCTCAAAGCTTTTGGTCATCACAAACGTCACTGTCCAATTAAAGTTACAGCATTTGCTGAGTCCTATGATTTATACACAAGTGGTATTTAATATTGATTAAGCAAATCAAGGCATATGGGATACACTGCCAACATGCTTGGGGCAAAAAGCCCAGGGTGTTTAATAAATTCCCTTTTTGCTGGTTACTACAATAATTATGTGCTAAATAAAATGGTAAAATTTCAAGTGATTTTTATGTCTGCACTGTGCTTACTATGCTGCTAAATTAAGGGGTTGGTAGACTTTAATATTTGCATATTGACACCTGGTCATCAGGACACTTACTTTTTGTTGTTGTTGCTGTTGTCTTTGGCCATTCTTTTAATATACTATACGTCACTTAAACTATGCAAAAATATGATCATGTATGGAGTTTTAAAAGCTCCACTACTAATGCCGTTAAGTTACTGATATAATAATGATAAGCAGCTTATCTAAATTAGTATGTTATTTAAAATAATACCCAGTTTTGGAGAAGGGGAAAGTAAACTTGGCCTTTGTGGAAAAGCAATTTGGCAACGTTTAGCAAGAGCCTTGAAAATGTCCCTCCCCTTTGACCCAGGAATTCAATTTCTGGGACTCTATCTGAAGAAAATAATCCTATGTACAGAAAGAGCTTTATGCATTATGACGACAAATGGAGAGTTGTTTTTAATTATAATTAGAAGAAACCCAAGTGTCCACCATGGGAGTAATGGTAAGTAAGTTATGTTTATAAGTAGTATATGACAACATGGGGAAATGCCAGGTTAGGCTTCAACGAGAGGAAAAGAAAAATTTGCAAATGGTGCATACATTAACATACGTCAGACAACGATATAAAAAACACACTAAGTAGAGCAAAGGACTAATAGAACAAAATGTTAGCAACTGTTGTCTATGGATTTGGGACTAGATTATAGGCAATTTTGCTTTTCTGCATTATTTAGTATTTTCTAAATTTTTTACAAGCATGAATCTAACTTATAAAAATGATTGCTTGTATTGCAATAGCTTTTTTTTTTTTTAAAGATTTTATTGGGGAATTAGGGAAGGGGAACAGACAAGCTGCTGTCGTTTTGTTCAGCCTAGTTGTGGAGGACGTTGCTTCACTGGCCCAAGTTGGCACCATCATTGCGCTCTTCCTGGGTGAGGCAGATCAGTCGCTGGCTTCTGGATGGCTGCTCACAGCGGCTGCTGGCCGCTCACGCTGGCTGCCAGCTACACACAGTAGCCCATGGCAACCCACTGCAGCAGGGGCTGCAGCCTACGCCGTCGCCGGCGACTCACAGCAGCCCAGCTCCAGGTCGAGCTGCCGTTCACCATCTTAGCTGCAGAGGGCAGTGTCACTGGCCCTCATATGTGGGATCCGAACCGGGGTCCTCTGGCGTCCCAAGCCAGTTCTTAACCAACGCGCCAGTCGGCCGGCCCTGCAATAGCTTTTAAAAATTAAGATCAATATTTTCTTTCAGTGTGAAAATATCAGTTATATACAGTATTATCCTCTAGCACAATATTACCTGCTCTTTTAAGAGATGTGGTAATGTTCTTTGGGGATATTTGATTAAAGGAAAGCACCAGGGTGGGAAGTAGGTTATAGATGGGATGTGGGATTAGATCCACTTTCTGACTTGATTCATTTTTGGCAGAAACAAGGTCAGCTGCTGAAATGACTGCTGCACTAACTGAATGAATTCCGATTTTATCCTGAAGTTAAGAACCCCAGGGAAGAAACACATGAAGCAGCCAGTTCTTCCAGGCTCACATTTGGAAAGAGGTCGTGTGCACTTCACAAACTGACACTATAAAAGAACTCTTTCCAATTTGCTGCCCAAGTATTTTCCAGAGACTGGCAGGAAATGAGGTAAAAAATGTCCAAAGGTGGGAGATAGGAAGAGAAGCAGAGAACAGAAGAAGTAAAATATGAGAGTAAAGATACTCACAGAATTTTTAAATTTCAAGGATCTTTATTTTAAAATTATTATATCACATATAATGAAAACATGGATATCAAAGTGAATAAACTGGCAAAATGAATGAGAACATGGCAGGTAAATGTGAAAACTATTTTTATCTATTTAATACGTGCTTGTTGTAAAAAATCTAAACAAACAGAAGGAGGGTATTAAAGTAATGAAAGCTTGGGCCGGCCGAGTGGCTCGTTGGTTAAGAGCTGGCTTGGGATGCCAGTTCTGAGCAGCAAGACCCTGGTTCAGATCCCACATGAGGGCCAGTGACACTGCCCTCTGCAGCTAAGATGCTGAACAACAGCTCAACCTGGAGCTGGGCTGCCGGAGTTGCTGGCGACAGCGTAGGCTGCAGCCCCTGCTGCAGTGGGTTGCCATGGGCTACCGTGTGTAGCCAGCAGCCAGCGTGAGCGGCCAGCAGCTGCAGTGAGCGGCCGTCCAGAAGCTAGCGACTGATCTACCTTGCCTGGGAAGAGTGCAATGATGGTGCCAACATGGGCCAGTGAAGCAACATCCTCCACAACTAGACTGAAGAACAAAAGGATAGCAACTTGTCTGTTTCCCTTCCCTCAATTCCCCAATAAAAATCTTAAAAAAAATAAAATAATAATTGACCTTTAGCTACTCTCCATGTCAACACACATGGGTCAACCGTGCCTCTGGTGTTTTTAAAGAGATTTGTGTGGTCACCCACTATATGGCTGTGTGGTAATTTGACAAGCCCTATATTCATGGAAATTTCGGTTGCATCCTGCTAACTGCTCTCACGAACAATGTTGCTCTGAACATCCTTGTACATATTCATTTGCATACATAATCAGAATTAATTCCATGGGAGAAATGCCTATAAACAGAATTGCTGGGTCAATGGGTATTTGCATTTTATGGTTTGGTGGTTTCGCTAAATTACTCTCCAAAAGTCTCCCTCTAGCAGAGCATCAGAATTCTCCTCCCCCAGTCTCTGGCTGTGCAATCAAACTTTGTTTATAATGAATAGATGATATCGATTCAATTGTGTTCACTTATTTCTATTATGTTCTATTTCTATTATTTCTATTTATTTTCAAAAGTACAAGTGTTTTTTTACTTGACTGAAGAGGATGTTTGTCCTGAGATGTGTGTAGGTTTGTCCTAATTGAAGTTTGATATGAAGTTTGGAAATTATTAACCATGTAAATGCAATACAAAAATTAATTCCAAAGTCACATATAAATGATTTGGGGATTATGGAAACTCCTACACATCCTACTAGGCATGGGTAACTGAGAACTGTTTGCAAATATTAACTACTCATTTAAAAATACCAACTCTAATTGGCTAGCTCTTGATCTGGGGCTATGTGCCAGGCACTGTTTTAGCTCTTTACTTGGATTAATGTATTTAATCTTCATGATAATTCCATGAGGTGGGCACCACGATTACATGCATTTTATAGATTATAAAAACGAGGCACACAGGTCTTAAGTAATATGACCAAAGTCAAGCAGCGAATAAAATAACAGAGCCAGAATTCAAACCAGGCACAGTGATTGTAGCCTTTGGGCTTTTAAGTACAATGCTCTATTCCAAGTTCATCTGCGGGAAATAAGGATGCACTCCACAGTTCCCCACAAAGCTTTTTCACCATAGCATTTCCAACAGGGAAAAAAGTTCCTTACCTGCCTTCGGGCTGGAGATGCCCCCAAGCGCAAGGTGTTGCAATGGCTGGTTGACAGGTTTTTAATTTTTTATGTTGCTTTTGTAAGAAGAAAGCAAAGGTACTTGAAAATATTGA
This sequence comes from Hipposideros armiger, assembly GCF_001890085.2. Taxonomy (NCBI): domain Eukaryota; kingdom Metazoa; phylum Chordata; class Mammalia; order Chiroptera; family Hipposideridae; genus Hipposideros; species Hipposideros armiger. The sequence goes on from NW_017731404.1 coordinate 3,014,607, forward strand.
CAGTTCTTAAGGACAGAACACTTTCAGTAGCAGAAAGTGGCTTCTCTCTCACATGTCTTACCCAGCCTGCCCACCCAAAGCCAATCAGCATCAGGACGGTTTCATCACCTCGAACCATAAAACCCCGTAGGCACCAGAGGCCAAGTTTTAAAATTCCTGATTGTAATATGTATCATGTTGGGGTCTCTCACAAACCTGGAAGAGGCTGTACGTCCACAGAGCTTGGCACAGACTTCAGCATCACAGGGTCTGCATCGTCCGTGGGGCTTACCCACTGCAAGGGAGTGAAATGTGCAAACGACAAAAACAAAACCAACCCCAAAGCAGAATTTAATGAGAGCTATTGTCTGCTTTGGGAAAGAAGAGAAAGAACTTCTGGTTGGGGCAGGTTAGGAGGTGGCATTTTGAAACAGGCTTTGGTGACCTTTTGAGAATTATATCACAGCATGAGAAAGCACAGACAAGTGTGCAGCGAGCGCCCTCAGAACTGAACTGTTTGACAAATGTACAGTGTCTGTTTTCTACGGGCCAAAGTCCCTCAAACTAACATGAGGATTGAGCCATCTTAAGAGCGGTTTATCAGAAAAGGGCAGTACACAGGGGTTACAAAGAGCTGTTTGGGGAATCCTTCCTAATTCAGGGGTGTTTTTTAATGGGGGTAGGGAGAGAAGTAAGTATTTAAATGTTCGTGCTACCAGATCTGGTTGTGATAGAAGGAACGGCAAATTTTAATTTTGCCAAGAATACCAGACCCCAGACATTCTTTAGCATCGGAGGTCTTAATATTGGGTCAAGGGGACCCTGGATGGAAATTTGAGGGTCCAAGGGCTTGGATGGGAAAGAAGATGAATCTTATCTCACTGGCCTCTAACTGAAAGCAAACATTTCTGTCCCTTTTGGGTGCAGGCACCAAACCACAGTAGCGCTGGCAGCACCTATGACTTGGTCAACAAAAGAAACCAGACCCTTCGCTATGGCATCACGGTTGCCATCTTGAACTACCATTTATGCTCATCGCTACTTCCACACAAGAATGCTTACTAGAGCTGCTGCTGGAGCTTGTTTAATGGGCAAACCTAATGCGCGTGACAACGATTCAACAAATATTTGGATAGCAACTTCAGTCTGTCTTCCTTTGCACACCTTGGCATGTGATTTTATTCTTTTCAACATCACTTTGGGAGGGGACTCAGACTTCATTAGTCTAACAAAGGGGTCCATGACAAAAAAAAAAAAAAACCACCACCCAGAACTTGCTTGACTCTAGAGGGGTTCCTTTACTTTCACTTTCTCCTCTAATTAACTAGAAGCCCGCTGGGGCATAAACAAGCCCCTGTCCTAAGTGTGTCTCCTCAGAGCAGCTGTGCACAAGCTCCGGTGGCCACTTCTCACGTGAGTTCCAGTGCAGCTGTCAGAAAGATCGCTATTGCAGCAAAACGTATTCTACAATTTCGTCGCCTGTGTTGGAGGAATGGAACTTTGGTCATTCCTGTAATACGTGCCCCAGCCTGCTGTTGGCCGGCTGGCCGGCCTAGGGACACTTTTCCAACCATCCAGCCACACCCCCAGTTGAAGCTTTTCCACTCCAACTAGAGACCTCACCATTCTTGCACAAGAACTTGTCCTTCGTCCGCATCAAGCGCTTAGAACCACACTGGCTCTGTCCCCGAGTCCCCCACGTCGTGCCCATGGAAGAACCGAGACTAAGTGGAAGGCAGGCTGCAAATAATGTGCAGACACTGGAGTCCAGCACCCCTAGCTTTGACTCTCTGTACCAGGTGCCCAGAGCAAGTTAACGTCTCTAAGATCCGTTTTCCCTCGGGAGGACGAATGCAAATGCCTTTCATTGTGAGGTCTGAATGCTGGGACACTACGGTTCATGGTGCTGTTCCTCCCACCCGGAGCCCTGGCTGGCCAACGCCCGCCAAGGAGTCCTGGTTTCAATGGCTGAAGCCTTTTCTGGACCTGGGATGCAGACGGCTCCCTCCTTAGGCACGCTCTTTTCATTCCTTCACAAGACTGGCTACGTCATTTGCAAGGCCCAATGCAAAATGAGAACGCAGGACACCCCCCTTGTGCAAAACTTAAGAATTTCAAGAGGGCGATAGCAGAGTGTGCCCCAAAGTGGAGGGCGCTTCTGAGTCAGGGCCCTCTGGGACAGCACAGGTGGCCTGCCCATGAGGACAGCCCTGCGCCTGCTATGGGGGCAGATGTTCCCACATGGCGGCACTGTAGAATCACCTGCAGAACTTTAGAAAAGTACTGACGCCCAGGCCCCTCACCCCAGAGAGAGTCCAGATAGCTAAGAGCTTCCCAGGTGACTGCAGCGTGCAGCCACACCTGAGACTCCCTGGACTAGTGTGACAGTAAACCTTGGAAGACTGTCATGACCAATCTCCACAAAGAGCTTGCTGAGGTGGTCCCCATAATGCCCTGATCAAACACAGAAATATGCTGGTTTATAGGGTACCTTGGGTGTCCAGGACCGGTGTGCTAGGCGTTTTCTAGAAAAGTCACCCCCAACCTTTATAAGCCTGCATTACTGCTCAGGGGCAGAGAATCCTCACGGCCCAACATCTCCCTCCAGGATTTTTTGTTTTTGTTTTTGTTTTTTTAGCTGAGCCATCCTGCCACCTGTTGGCAGCTCAGCGGCTGCTCAGCTTGGGCTGGACTCGAACCGCTGTTGCTCAGAGCTCAAACTCTTGAGCGAGCTCTTAACCAACTGAGCCACTCGGCCGGCCTCCCTCCAGGTTTGAACCCCACACAGGCTATGCCCGATGCACACTTCCTCAGCACCCTTTGCAGTAATAAAGCCATGTGATCAGCCAGGTAGTCAGGGGCAGTGAGCAGAAGTGCACACACAACTTTCCAGCAGCGTTAAGGGGAGGGGGCGTGGCCGCCTTCTGTCCTGACACAGGCTTAGGTTGATGAGGGCGGGAGCTGGACGCGAGGCAGAAGCCATGACCCCCAATGTCATAAGGCCACAGTACTTGCCCTTGGTTATCTCCCACCCACGCTCTCCCCAAACAAAACAAGAAATGAGAAAAGGACACAGGTCAGCCCAAACCAGTCCGTGTTATCTTTACGCCAAATGCCTGAAACGGGCCCATTTTACGGATGAGCAAACCGAGAATCTGAAGTAAAATCTCTGGCCAGATGTCAGCCAGACAGTATTGCCACAGGCAGGATCTCCTCGCCAGCTTCCTCCTCAACCCCACTGGCTTACGACAAAAGGCGGCTTCTCATCACCCTCTTCAGATCAATTCATTACTCGAACAACGTCTTTTTGGAGACCCAGCCTAGCACCGTAGTTAAAATACCTGGGCTCTGGAGCTACACTGCGTGGGGCTGAAATCCACCTCTGTTCTAGGCAGTTTCTTCACCTTCACACGTCAGTGTTCAAATCTGAACAAGAGGACCTAGAGTAAGGCAAGTGAGGCAGGCCCCTCAGGTGCAAACGGAAAGCGGTGCCAGAGCCTCACCAATCAAGGTGAATATTTTCATGCAATTTCCTAAAAACCAAACGTAACATAAAAAAAACAAACCCCAAAATCCACAATGAACAAAAATCAGAATTTTAAAGAAAGATAGGATCCAATTCTGCCATCGCACAGCCCAGCCCTAACTCCCAGGCCAACTTCTAATACAAATTTACTTACAAAAACGAAGTGGCTGACCTGTGGGTCATAGTGCGCTAATTAAAAAAAAAATAAAAAAAATACTGCATTGAAATAGTATTTCTTGGTGACTGAGTTTTCGGTGCCCTGGGCAAATGCCTCACTTGCCTCACCCTAGTTCCAGCTCCGGATGGCACCTGGGAGAAGTGGGTGAGTGAATGTGTAAACACAGGCGAAGCTCTTAGTACTGGCTCAGAGTACGGACTAGTGTCACCAAATGGCCACCAGGAATTAAGTCTCACCCTTTTTCTTTAAGGAAGAAATTAAGTGTAGGGATAAACAATTCATGTTCTACCGTATTTAGAAGGCAGCAAGAAACCTTAAGCAGAGGAAAGCGAGAAGGTGTCACTTTGATTTTTGGACGCTTCACTGGAGATTTTATCGTTGATCTGAATAAGGATCAAAATGACCCAGCTCTCCCCACTGCCTACCTGGAACTCATCTACCTGTCGCACGAAGCAGCACCTTTGCTGACGGGATCCCAGGATTCTTAGTAATTCTCCCCCGCGTTTACCCATGACCAATTTACTCTGCTGTTTGTACTCAAACAGCGCAGCTCAGGGGTCCGTAAACTATGGCCCTCCAAATCATGGCCTGCTTGTTTAAAATAAAGTTTCACTGACACACAGCTACACCCATTTGCTTACCTATACCCTGTGGCTGCTTTGGTTACAACGGCAGAGTTAAGTGATGGTGTTACAACAGCAGAGGTGAATAGTTGAGTAGTTTGGACACAGGCTGGGGCCAGCAAAGCCCCAAACATTTTCTACCTGGCCCTTTACTGGAAAAGTCTCTCCACCCCTGGTCCAAGTGAAGTCAACCTGCAAACACACTCGTTCCACCAATTTACCCTTTCAGAGTCCCATCAACTTTGCAAACAGGGAGCTGGGTACAGAAACGCTGCCTTTCTGGTCTACAGCATGGCTGTTTCCCAGTTTTATTTAATGATCATCTGTATATTTTAAGTCTCATCCTTGTAGGGTTAGCCAGTTTACCCTTCCCCTTCCAGATTTTATAAAGTTTTATGGGAACACAGACACATTCATTCTTGTTCTTACAGTCTCTGGCTGCTTTTGTAAAGCTAACAGCACAGAGTTTAGTCACAAAAGAGACCTTGTGGCCCAAATACTATCTGGTACTTGGTCCAAACTACTCTCTGGTCCAAAGCTTGTAACTGACCTCTGCTCCACCGGGAATCCAGATTGGCTAGGCGTTAGCAGGGGAGATCTAAGACCCTTGAAGTCCATACAGCTGTTAAAAAAAAAAAAAGTCTTCTGAAAAGGCCGATGTCCTTCCTGTTTATCTGAAGAGCTACAACACCAGACATAGGAGGAGCCTTTCTCTGATTTTGATCTCTGGGTTCCCACTTAAAAGGTCATCAACCCTTCTGTTTTAGAACAGAAACGTAGATAAGACTCCTGACAAACAGCCAAAAGGTGACAACAGAATCTGTACATGCACCAGCATTCAGAAACCAAACGCAGGTGCATTCAGAAACCAAACGCATCTCTAAACAACGGAAAAAACAGTTCCAAAGCAAAGCAACGGTCCAGTCTATCATGGGCCTCTCTCCTCACGGTCATTGTTTGTCCTGACAGCAAAGAGATTCCACAGTGCATCATCACCCACCTGATGCCAAACGTAAACGGAATCAGATTTGTCCAGACAACAAAATTCATAACAAAATAAACTATGGATCTCCTGCTATTTCATAAGTGAAATATTCCCCTGGATACAATCTATAAAAATCTTTTTTATATGTTTTCATGTCCTTTTTTTTCATTTCCCTCAAACAATGGATCTATTATAAGAGCATAGATTTTTAGCTTGATGAGGGCACCCAAGAATTTGTATTAAACAGACAGTGTATTTGAAGAAAAGATGCTAAATTTGAACCAACCAACCAACTTTGGATAAATTATATATCCACTGGCATTCCATGGTCTCCTAAGTAAAATGCCTATTTACAAGAGGTTAGGATTTTTACTTTGTTGGTTCAGCAAACACCATGTGCCCAGTGTGATGACAGACACTAGTTTCAGGCTGTCCCCCGTGTCGCGTGCCCCATAACCATGCCCAGGGCCCATGGGGTTCCTGGTCTTCTCTTTATGAAGACCAGGACACAAATCTTGAATTTCACAACGGCACTAGGGCTGAGCTAGGGTTAACTTGATCTCTGCTGCCACCTACAGATCAAACTGCATTTCACGCCGCGGCAGCACTAAGACATTGAGAAACCCTGTGTGTGAGTTTATCATTACCGAACGCAGGGGATGGGGGAACCCCACACCATAACCTGTCTATGGAAGAAAAATGGAGTGTTCCTCTTATGCAATTCTTCAGGAGAGTTTGCCTTTTTATTATAAGACAACAGGTAAAAAGGAACCACACAAAAAACGTATAAGGCGGACACTTCTATAACCACCACCCAGGTTAAGAACCAGGCCAGCTTACCCAGGCCCTCCACGGACCCCTCCTCACCTGAACCTTTCCCAACTATACAGACCAGGTGAGTTTTAGTTTTCCAGGTGGTCTAAACAGTTCCATCAGAGATGGATGAGTTTTAGAGCTGGAACCCATCAAGAAGCTATCCCTATGGGATAGAGAGGTACTCAGTGGACCCCACCTTGGAGCAGGTGAGTCAACTTGCTCAGATGATACTTGGAGGGAAGACAGCCCCGTGGAGAGCTGTCTCTCCAATGGCATTGCTTTGCATCTGCCCTCATGCCAGTGACTGCAGCCACTGCCTCTGGAGGCCTATGAAGTTGGGAGCAGCCATGCCTGGAGCTGGTGACCAAAGTCTGGCTCGACGGCCTCACCTAAGAGGGCTGGGCGACAGCACTTGCCAGGAATCCTGGACAGCTCACCACCTCCTTTGCCTGAATTAGAGGCACTGGCTGGGCTCCAGGGTGGTCTCCAGCTGCCCCACGGTCACCAGGGTGCCAAGCTGCCCCGAGGCACTGCTTTCCGGCGGGAAGGTGACCAAGTCCGAGTTCTTATTCTCGCTCTGGTCACTGTGCTGCTTTTTATGGCATCTCAGAGAGTCGTCCCTGACGAAGGCAGCCCCACAGGTCTCACAGCGAAAGGCCCTCTGGGTCACGATCTTGGCCACGTGCTGGGAGCTGCTCTCTCGGGGCCCTTCTTTGCCCTGCGGGGCCCGGTTCTCCGTTTTGGCCTCGTCCCTGTGTACCTTGTCAATGTGCTTGGCCAGGCTGCTCGGCCGCTTTGTGTCAAAGCTGCAGAAGTCGCACTTGAAGGGACGGTCCTTGCAGTGGACCCTGCTGTGCACGCGCAGGGCGGCCGCACTGGAGCAGGAGTAGCTGCACTCCGGACACTTCTCGGGGTGGTCTGCCTGGTGCAGCCGGCTATGCTCCAGGAGGTCAGCCCGGTCGCGGCCCTGGAAGCTGCAGTGCAGGCACTTGAAGGTGTGCTTGATGCGGATGTGCGACTTCAGATTCGCTTTCATGGTGCAGCGGACATCACAGAACTCGCACTTGAAAGGCTTCTCTCCCGAGTGCACGATCATGTGCCTTTTCAAGTCCGAGCTGATTTTGAACTTGGCGCTACAGAGCCAGCACTGGAAGGGGGTGTCCCCTAGCAATGGAAGGTGTGTTTCCATTAGAGCAGGCAGGCAAAACACAACTCCCCCCAAACATGCGTCAGAACACGTGGCCACAAAGGGACAGGTGAGTCTTCTGAGCTCCAGCTACCTAATGACCCCATTTACTATGTTTCTTAACTTGCTTAATCATCACAACAGTGCTTTGAGTGGGTACTATTACCCCCACACCCCCCATTTTGCAGATGGGGTAACTGAGCCTCAGAGAGGGTCAAATTATTTACCTAAATACAGGGATTTGAACCCAGGTATCACGGCATCCAAGTCCACACTCTTCGCAAGGACACTGGTTTTGAATCTAAACTCTCCTTTAGCCTGACATCCCAAAATTGAACATGGAAGAAGGAAAAGGTGCATACAATGTCACATACAACTGTCCCAAATGAAGCTAAGACTTGTACATATGCTCACTCCAGTGCTTAAGCTGCGTTACATCAGTTAATTGGCTTGTATTACTAGCTAAGGTTTCACAACTACAGAATGAATTTTGTTTATAAATGTAACACCTGAATTGGGCAGCGGAAGACAACTAATGAGAACCCATAGCCTCCTCCGCACCCCTGGAGACACCGCTAAAGGTTTTTCGTTCTTTTGTGGGCTGTTGCTTTAAATATCATCGTCAGTTAACGACAAGCAAAGATGAGAATCTCCCTTATCCTACACATGTATCCAATGTCCTCCTGTTTTCTCATTTCTACTCTTCCAGAGCTACCTTCCAGACTGAGTATTAGCTTCACAACTTCCTGTCCATCAACTTAAGAGGTTTTTTGAGGATTCCCTCCTCTTGTCAGGAGTAGCTTTATTTTTACATTTAACTGCAACAACATTTGCATTCTGACCTGTGAATGCTCATGCTTTAACTAGCTGTTTTCAGCTTTCGAGTCAAGCGACACTAAGTCCTCACTTAACTTTGTCAATAGGTTCTGCGACTACAACGTGTAACAAAACCGATTTTACCGTAGGCTAATGGATGTAAGCAAGAGTTACGGCATCTCAACACTGTTATAAAGAAACAACGTTGAATGAATGAACCGAAGTTACTCGAGGACTTGCTGTACAAGTAATTTGGATTATGATTGGGTATGGGACATTCATCTGAGCCAATTATGGCACCAGGATTACGTCCACCTCCTTACAGGGTCACTGTCACACCTGGGCCGGTTGACAGTGTTGCTAGCATCACGGTCAAATTGATCCTCTTTTCTTTCATGCTCTTTTTGGGCCACGTTTTGTCATGCTTCTTAAAAGACTGTTTTTTGAGGGGAAAAAAAAAGAATCTCACCATGATCTCAAAAGTCAGCCCGTCTCTTTATTGTGGAAACATTTACATGGAATTTCTAAAGGATTTTCTGAATTTCTGATTTATTGGATTTTTTCCCCCTCTTAACCTCCTCTACAACTATCACCCTGAGATTTCCCTTTATTGCAACACCAGTTAGCTATATCCCGATATTCATATATCAACTATCTCATGTCACATTTTTTTCTCCTTTGTTCTGCTAGAGTGCCTTCCAGTACTTTTCACTAGAGTGGTGGCTGGGAATGAAGTCTGAGTCTTCGCATACCTTTGTCTATTCTGCTTTCATAGTTGAGACAGTTTGGCTGGGTATAGAATTCTATGTTCCAATTCATTTCCCAACTTTGAAGGCACTGTTCCGCTGTCTCCCAGCAGCCACTATTATTGAGAAGTCTTTCTAGGTATGGATTGCTCCAGCCACATCCTTGGCCCTGATTGGCTCTTGTGAGCCCTTTCACTCCCATGGCTTCTTAGAATTGTGAAATCCTTTACTTATTTTTCTCACTTCTATTTTGTTTCTTCCTAGACCTTGTCAGCAACCAGATTTCCAGCTTCTTATTCTTTCTCAGTTCTCCAATTCAAAATTTTTTTTTTTCCTGATCTCTGGGATTTTGTTTTAACTTTATAGACAGCAATCCTGGTTTTAATTCATACTCCTTTGTTCTCACTACCTTTTCACAGAACTCTTCTTGGATGTGACATTTCTGCCAGTGGGTAGATAACAATAAGGATTGAAAAATTCTTGTCTATTATCCAAGTACTCTGTTAACTCCAGGATTGATTACTTATTTGTTAGACTTGATGCATTTTATACCATCATTTCCCACAAATGACTCATAATCCATAGTTGACACTTTGTGTCTAGGAAGAGTGGATTGGTTTTAGGATTAGGCATAGGTGCCATAGGTTTTACTGCCACTGGGTAGTTTGGGCCATTTTGACAATAGGCTTCAGCTTTTCTGAGATCTGTGGCCTTGGTAGTCCACATGGCAGTTTCAAGTCCAGTACTCTCAGGGCCGCCAGACATTGACTGGACAGGTCAGCTCCCAACTGAACGGTTGCCTCCCTTTGTCTGTGTGAGACAGTTTTCTTTCCTCAACTTTCGATATTAGCATATTCCCGTATGCTTGCCATTTTCCATGAGTTCATTCAAAATTCTCATTTTAAGAGCCTCCTTACGAGCCTCTCCATCCGCATTTTTCTGTGCCATGATGGGTTGGCTGGTTCTATCTATCAATCGATTATTTCAATGGGGTCTCACAAAGAAGGGAAGAAAAATTTCCTTGCAAAGTCTAATTTCTACAGCTAAAAGCTTGTGACCTGAAGTTACACTCAACTGAATTTGCTACATGTTTCTGAAGTAAGCTATGCAATCAGAGTTTAAGTAAAATGACTGAAACACCTAGTTTATACATCAGACTTTTATTCAAGATACATCTTTGCTTCTCAACTGCTGTATTGGGTACTTATCCCCAGCTGTGCTCGGTACTCCTCCCCAGCCGTACTCTATGTAGTCAAGTTAGAAAACCCAGCTATCAGACTTTCACGTTTTACTAAAAGCTACTATCCCGGCAAAATGAAAAACCACAAGCGTCACAATCGCCACAGAAATTCCAAATTTCTTTAGCCACCAAGTTAAGTTGCTTGTGTTTTTGGTAAATGAAGGTTAAGAAATTAGAGACCAAGTAGGCACAGAGGTTTCCGGGTCAGGGACTTACCTGTGTGGGATCGCAGGTGGACGGTGAGCTGGCTGGAGTTGCGGCTGGCATAGGGGCACAGCTGGCACTTGTACGGCCGCTCGTCAGAGTGTATCCGCAGGTGCTTCTTGAGGCTGCTGCTGTCCACAGCGGCGTAGTCACACAGGTGACACTTGTGGGGCTTCACGCTGGTGTGGCAGCGCATGTGCATAGTCAGGTTGTCCTTCCGGCTGAAGCACTTGTCACAGAACTCACACTTGTGGGGTTTGTCTCCTTCAAACACATAAAAGATTCAAGGTTTTAAGGGTTTCTCTATCAAGATACTGCAAAGAGATCTGACCAAAATGGTAGCCCGGGCATATGGGCTTACCTCTTCCTTCTGTCCAAATGCCCAGAGATAGGAACATACTGAAGTCTAGGTTAGCACATTGGGAGATAAGAAAGTGTGCCATTCATTGATGGCTCAGAAATTCTGAAGACTCCTAAGGGACAGATTCAATAAAATCAGATGGAAGGAGAAAACCATAAGCCAAACCCTATCTGGGAAAATGGGAGTGGTTATAGAAGTACTCAGGATCAGAGGTGGCAGGGGTAGGGGTCTTAGAACAGGTTTCTGGCTCACTAGGCGATGAACCACATAGAGAATCGTCAGGTGGACCCCTTCCCTCACTTGTACCAAATTGCAAGCAGCAATGGTAATCCCACCCCAGGCTATTAGGAAATGAGGGTGCTCATACCAGAGAAATGATGCAAAGACCGCAAGTAGCTAGAGATACTCTAGAAAACAAAGAACCCCATGCCCAGAACATCTCCAAATAAAGTGTTCTTCTCTTCCCCTACAGCCACCTCAGACCAATCACATCCAAATAAAAATTAATCTACCCAATAATCAAATGCTTGGGGGCAAGCCAGACCAGGAAGATGTGCCCAACTCAAAAACTAGAAGTTATATAAAAGCAGTTTTCATTCCCATAATAATTTCCAGTCTCCTCTTATTGTCAAAATAAAACTTCCAGTGACTAGCAGAAAGGATGTCTGAAAAATGACTAGCAGTAGAAGATGGAGCTAAACAATCTCCCAGAAGTTTGCCCCAAAAGACAACAGGGAAAGTACAAGACATGAAAGCTAGTTCTAGATTGTCCAGGTCAGAACAGAGCAAATAATTATTTCTCAGCACTAAAGACTGCCACAGGTCCTAAGATGCCTTATCTAGAGGCAGGGCGGCATAATTTCAGAAGCCCAAGAATGATGAGCTCTTAAAACTAAGAAAAATGCTCAGATCAGCCCACAATACCTCAGACGACACTGGATGGTAGCAAGATGGGAACAGTATCTGCAAAGTTCTATAGAAATTATTCATATAGAATCCAATACTTGAACTAGCATTCAATGGAAAGAGAAAATAGAGCCAGTTGACAGATGGCTCAGGGTGTCACACTTGAACTGTGTATACATCGGGGGGTGAGGGTGAGGGGGGGTGAAGAAAATGGAGAAACTGTGGGATATGTGAAAGTAATGAAATGGAAAGTATTGCTTCCAAACCACAAAAGAGAACCGAAAAAAAAAAAAGCACACAAAATAAGGTGTAAATCAAATTAAAAGTATGTTAAAATTTCATAAAGAAGCCAGTTTAATGTTCTTAAGATACCTAAGTAAATGACTAAGAGAAATAGAAAATGATAGAAAAATAGGGAAATAGGAAAATGCTAAAAGAAAGTGAGAGTATCCATTTTAGTATTAGGCAAAATATAAATCATGATGAACGCTACTAAAAATTTCATATTTGAGATAAAACTCGCCACGTAGACATGAATCAAACAAACTTTTATGAATCTCACATGGTCTGCAAAAGTGTTTTCTAAAAAGTCAGTTTGAAAGTTGTAGGACACATTTTAAAACCATTTTTTTGTTCAAGAACCCAAATCAGATTACAGACCTCTTTGAGACAGACGGGCAGTCAGAGTTCCACGTATCAAAACCTATAGCCGAGTGCTTCTCAGAGCCAAGTTATAGACTTATTTTTTATTTTTTGGTGAGCCATCCTGCCACCTGTTGGCAGCTCAAAAGCAGCTCAGCTCAGGCCGTGAATCGAACTGGTGACCCTGTTGCTCAGAGCTCACACTCTTGAGTGAGCGCTTAATTAACTGAGCCACTCGGCTGGCCCTTTAAGTTCATTTTTAACAAAAGACTGAAAGCAAGTGAGCCATATGCAATTCAAGAAACTCGAGGGACTAAACGAAGATCACAGCACTTGATCAATAAAAAAAAACAATAAAATATGGTTGTTAAACAGGGAGGTTTGCTCCAAAAGAGAAGATTCCAATACACTAGGATTTTCAATCTCGACACCATTGCCGTTTTGGCCAGGTAATTCTTTGCGGTGGGCTGTGCGGTGTATTGTAGGGTACATCCCTGGCCTCTTTCCCACGAAATGCCAGTAGCACCTCCCTCCCCAGTCATGAGAGTCAAATATGTCCTCAGTTACTGCCAAATGTCCCTTGTGGGGGGAAAGCGAGGGGGCCAACATTTATCTGGTTAGGAGCCATTCCGGTAGACACTGGAAAACAGAAAGGGGATTACAGATAGGCAAAGTCAACTTTACCCCAATATTTTTAGAAGATTCAATAAAATGGATGATGGTCCAGGCAGATATAAAATGACAAAGCAAAACGGATCAATAACAATTTAAAAAATTGCTCTAGTCAGAGATGCACTCCGAGGTAGGTTGGTTGTGTAATGTTCTAATATTTGCTGTCCTTCCCAGGAGAACCCTGCTTCCCTGTCCCAGTAACTGCAGGCTCGGGCATGATGGCTTGCTCTGCCCATTGAAATACGATCAAAACTGATGAGTCACTGTTAGGCGCATGCTTTTATGAGCCAGTGTACAGTCGGCCACACTCATTTCTCATGCCTAAGACGACCGGTAACGTTCCAGATCAGGGGTTCTTCATTTGGGGCTTGTAGATAAAATTACGGGGTCCAAGATGTTATATGGGAAACCATTACCTTTTTATTTCTGCAACCCCTAAGGGGAATTTAGCATTTCCCCCCGTTATGAAGGCACTCGACAAGCCACACTTATAATGGTACCCGAGACCCTCGGGGATAGACACAAGCCATGTTCCTATCACATTCCACTTCGTTGGGGCTCTCAGCATGTCATTTATGTTCATCGCTGCTTCACAATTAGGGTAGTTAGTAGAGCAGCCATGAGATCCCAACATTAAATGCAGGCCTTCTCAGGGCTACTGTGAATGCTGGCCATCTGGGGGTGGGGAGGGTGTCACTAAAATGCAGATTATTTTGTTTCAGGTTTGAGATTTAACTGACACATAACATGGTGTAAGGTGTACCATGGGATGATTTAATGTCTGTATATGTTGAGAAAGGATTCACCTCATTGTGGTAACACCTCTATCACCTCAACTAATTACCATTTTTGGTGGCAGGAACATTTAAGATCTCTTTGCACCTTTCAAGTATATACTACAGTATTGTTAACTATAGTCAGCATGCTGTACGTTCTAACCCCACAATTTACTCACCTTATCACCGGAAGTCTGTACCCTTTGATCAACATCTGCCTATTTCTCAAGCCAAACTTACAAAGTAAAATGCAGTTTCAGATTTAGTGGGTCTGGGGGGAGGGGCCCTGAGATTCTGCATTTTGAACAAGGTCCCCTGGAGGGATGCTGACATTTCTGGTTTGTACCACTTTAGGTAGCAAGGGTTCAGTGTATTAAAATACCACACGTTTACGCTTCGATAGCAAATGTACTGAAATATAAATTTTAATGTGGTTTTTTTTACGACATTTAAAAACATTATTCTGGGAAAGGTCCACAAGCTTCACAAAACTGCCAAGAGTCCACAGCAGATAAAAGGTCAAGCATGCCTTTATCTGGTGTGTTCCAGGCAGAGGCCGCTCTACAAGCTGGGTCCTGGAGAAAGGCCCACGGCGCAGAGCTGTGGCTGGCTCTGGGGTTGCTGGGATGGGCAGACCAGTCTGCAGTCGCCACTGAGACTGATATTGTCATCACAGTCTATCTACACACCCTCTCCATCCTCTGAAAAAAAGTCATAAGCAGAGAGAGTATTGGGGCATATTCTATCAAATTATGTGGGCACGCTCTGTCAAATTATCTAGAAGCGTTTCCCCGTTCAATTAACTGTTTAATAGCATAGGGAGAGATAAAAAACGCCTCAACCCACTTCATGATAGATTAGCTGGGGTATCAGTGCCAAACGAAGGAACACCAAGTATGATCAGAAAACACAAACAATGTACATCAATCTCCTTTATGAGGCTAGATAAATGCCCGGGGGCCATACTTCAAAAGGAGCAAAACATTTGAAATTCAACCATCATTCTCCATTTAAAAAACATTTCCCCCTCTCCCTCCAAAAAAACTTGTCAGAAGACTAGGAATAAGAAACTTCTTTAACATGATAAACGATCTCTAAGAGGATTCTAGAGACTCTAACCGTGAATGAATGATGCTAACATCAAAGCATTCCTTTAGAGCAAGGAATAAAATATGGATGATTTACTCTCACTGCTAGTCTTCAACTCTGACCTGAAGCCCCTGGGCCAAGGCACTCAATCAAGGAGAAAGAGGAAAAATCATTATTTGCATGCAATAGATAGTCTACCTAGACAATCTGAAAGAATGGACTTGAACTGTTAGAATCAATGAAAGGACCCCAAGGGGCCTGGAGACAACACTCAAAATTCATTTTAAAATAGCTTTGCTACCGTCAGCATTCTATCAAGTTTCCATGTCCCTCTTATTCTCACATCCCCAATCCGTCTACTCCCTAAAGATAACCACATACTCTCTAAATTGGTAAGGAGCGGGAAGAGGGCAGTGATGGTTTAAATTAAATGCCAGGTGATATGTGGTATTCTGAGGTTCACTGTCAGCTAGCCTGATGAAGAAAATACAGTGTTTGTGTTTCATTTGCATTTTATTGCTTATGGGCTTTTCATGTGAATATGGGCCTTTCTATTTCTTAGATGATTGCCTATTCATATCCTTTTCCACTGGGCTATCTTTGATTTGCAGAAATCCTTCTGTGTCCTGAAGATGAATTCTGCCCGGTTGCAAATTTCTTCTTGTGGGACACTTGTCTTAACTTCTTAGCAGTGTCTTGTTATCAATTTTAACTTCAGTCACATTTAAACTGATTTGGGGTCTCTGCTAATTGTTTGCCTGTCTACTTACACCATAAATTTGTACTCCTCCATTTCCTAATTACAGACTTTAATACCTTATTCCCCCATGTATAAGACGCACCCTTTTCTGAAAAACTTGGGGTCTAAAAACTGGGTGCGTCTTATACTGTGGTTGTATGAGCGCAAAAACAAGCGTGAAAAAAGAGTGAAATGCAAGTAAAAAAAAAAATCTACACCCACTGTACCCCTCTGCTGGCTCTGCACCCCTCTCCTGTGTTTACCTGTCAAACTCGACCTCCTGGGTCCTCGAAGTGCAGTGCAGTCGGTGAGTGCCTGGGGACCCTCGAGACCCTGTGGTCAAAAGTGTTTTCCGACTACCGCTCAATCACGATTCGCCTTTTTCACTCTTTCCACACGGACGCAGGAGCTCCGGGGCGGCCAGAACGGCTGGTGCCTCCGCCTCCGCCTCCGCACTCCGCACGGGTGGCGAGCTCTCCCCGCAGCCCTCACAGCCATGCCCTCCCAGGGAGGCCGGGGCCGGTCCACTTAGCTTTTACTGCAAGCAGGGCTTTCCTATTGTTTTGATGACATCTCCCAGAAGCAACCTTTTTAGCATTCTGGGTAACGAAGTGGGAAGTACGCATATGTGCTTCTGCGGCAAACCCAAGTACACTGGTTGTCTTGAGAACCAGCACTTTTGGGGCGGCTGCACTGCAAACTCGGGGCTTTTTCCACACAGCATCATTTTGGTTTCAAAGAACTGGCAAACTGTGGTTTTTAAATTTTTTTCCCCCCTCCAGATTTGAGATTTGGCAGACGTTTTCTTGCAAATGAACTAAGCGAGCCCGTCATTTCAAGGAAAATTACCAACAATACAGCAATGATAACATTACGGCATCTAAAATGAAAAGCTAGGATCTCAGAACATATCTGTAACCCCTGGCTTGCAGCTCATGAGTTCTTTTTTTCTGATGTGACTGGTAATATTAACAGAAGTGATTTTTTTCCTATAGTATGATGAGATGGGTCAACATTTGGAAGAACCACATAAGTTGGTAAACCAGTGTTTTCCAAATGACCAGCATACGACATGCCTGGGTAAACCATTCAAAACTGAAAAGAGGTCAATGGATTTTAACAGTTTGAGAAGTTTATGGATATGGTTGCAGATTCCACATAGCAACTAATCTTTAAGAAACTACCATTTGTTGTGTTTTGGTAGTATTAAAGAAACACAACAATTATCTGAAAAGGCTATCAAAATATTCCTTCCTTTCCAATCACAAATGTGAGGGCAGATTTTCTTCATATGTTTCACCCAAAACAACACATGACAATGAATTATAGACAGAAACAGCTCTGAGAATCCAGCTGACTATTAAACCAGGCATAAGAAATTTGCAAAAGTTTAAACAATGTCACTTTTTGGTTTGGCAAAGAGTTACTTTTCATAAAAGTGTTATGTTAATAATATACATTAGGCTTACTGTTACTTTTAAATGAATACATACCATGTTTCCCTGAAAATAAGACCGGGTCTCATATCAATTTTTGCTCCAAAAGACGCATCAGGGCTTATTTTCAGGGGATGTCTTGTTTTTTTCATGTACAACAATCTACGTTTATTCACGTACAACAATCTACATTTATTCAAATACAGTCATGTCATCTTCTTCTGGAACCATCGTTGTAACTCTCCAAACCCTGAATTCCGGCCCGAGTTTCTTGCGACTCCAATTCCTGCAGAACCACTGGCCCCAATCTCTCATGTCCAGCAACAGAGCTTTCCTTAAATGAGCACTTCCTGTCCATGTAGCCTGCTCCTAATGCACTGGCAACACAGCGGTCAGTGATTTTATCCCATGACTTCTTCACACCCACGTCACGACCTCTTGCAGGCGAGGCTTCACCAAGTTTCCATGCTGATGTCTCTCCATTCTGTTTTCAATGTAGTCATTGATTTCCGTGCACAAATGGTCCTTGCGTGGCTTGTTTATTGCAATATCGAGTCTGGAGATAGGCAGTCATTCCTGCGGGAATCATTATTTGATCTATTCTTCTCTCTGCAAGGAAGTGCTTCATGTCCTCAGCGCAGTGAGTGCGTTGAATCCCAGGCTAGCAGACCTCTTCGGTCACCTCGCAAAGCCAAGTGACAGCATGAAACTGACCCACTTCCTTGTAACTGCTGTGTGCACCAGGCTTTTTCGGTTTTAAGGACATAAATGCCTGAAACACGTTCCAGCTTATCTTTCTCGCCCTTAGTGATGATTACAGGTGGGGCTTTCTTTCCATCCAGATGAACTGCCAAAAAACAGGTAACAGGTGCACTTTTGTAACCAGTGGAGGGAATGTAGATTGACAAGGCACCCCTCTGATCAACTGTAGAGATCCTTGGCCCATAAATACTGCAGTTTCATCCACAGCAATTATGTTGGAGAGCTGGTATTTAGAAAAGTCGATGCCATCAACAAAGGACTTTGAAGGCAAGTGCACATTTAATAACTGCAGTATCTTCCAGCTTGAACAGTGTTGTTGATCTTCTTGTCTACACACAGTTCATATCGCTGAAGGAAGTCATCCAGCCAGTGTTGGGATGCTTTGAATTCTTCTGGGGATATTTCTAACTGTGGTGCCATTGCAAGGGCAAATGCTTGAATATCAGCCCTGCGCACAACCAAAGCCTTTGCTCTCCTGTCAGCAACCCATTCACAGATGATGTCTTCCAGCTCAGGAAATAATGGTTGCCGACCTGATCCACACTTGCACTTCTTAGCATTTCCCTCGTCCACCTGTTGACTGAGGTTATCGTACCCTGCTCGCCATTTTCGGACCATTCGGAGATCCAAATTCTTCTCTTTACAGAAAGCTGTAAGATTCTTGCCCCGGGAGTCCTCCACGATTCCTTTCTTGTACTCGACGGAATAGCTCTTTCTTTTTGCACTCATCTTGTCTGGGGGTCAAAATATTATTCCCTTAAAATCTACCATTAAATCAAGTGTTAATTGAAGACTTACGAGACAGGAGTGGCAATAAAAATGGTGACAGTTAAGAACGATGGTCCACACAAAAGCGACGAAAAATTGCAGGCACCAAAATTCAGAAAACGTTTATTTCACACACGTACCTTAAGGACGTCTGTTACAACACACGACGTATTGAATTATGAAGATTCATATTAGACACAACCACATCCGTTCATTATCAAGTGTGCATGTTATTCGTGCGTTGTGTCTGTACTCCGATTGGTCATTCGGCAATTAAGTCTCGAGTTCATCTGTTTACATAAGCGTTTACCTCTTGTCCAAAGGTGCCCGCTTGGGTATTTACAAATACTTAATCATAATAATTTATATTATCATTTAAGTATTAATGTCAATATTATTTATTTATATTTACTTACATATTATTTTATAATTCAATACGTCCGTCGTGTGTTGCAATGGATGCACTAAATGCGTCTGTCTGGCTGACGATCCTAACTGGGGCTTATTTTGGGGGGTAGGGCTTATGTTACGAGCATCCAGAAAAATCATGCTAGGGCTTATTTTCTGGTTAGGTCTTATTTTCAGGGAAATACAGTATGTCCATTCCCGCCTCCCACTACGGCTGGGTCTGAGACACCATTTAGCCTACCTATGTCAGCTCTTCTTTTTCTTGGTAACAGGGCCTTCTCTTTGTGGCTGGGCATGTGGCCACACAGACTCAAGTCCTCCATCCCACAGCTAAGAGTGGCCAGGTGACTAAGTTCTGGCCAAGTGGGCATGAACCCGAGTGCTGTGTGTAACATATAGGATGTGCCGTTAAGGTGGCAGTAAGCTGTCTCGGGCCATGCCAACGAGAGTTCCATCCTTGGGATGTCAACCCAACAAAATAAGAGGCCGAGTCACTGAAACCGTGGGGCCAGCCACCTGGCTTAACTTGGACTGCATCACAGAGCAGAACCCCTTTGGTTTTAAGCCACCCGTAGCTGGATCTCACTATTCCACTAATCATAAGGGATGCTACTTCCAGTCACGCCCTGAAGGTAGGATGCTCCCAGACCTCTCTTCTACTTGCCACTGTTTACGAGATTCAGAAAACTGGACCAGTTGCACTGGACTCAGAGAAGGAGCCTAAGTATACCTCTTCTAGAGGAGCAACCGGTCTGCCCCACATCTGCATCTCCCCTGACTCAGCGAGCCCCACCAAGGACTGAGCCTTGACTTACACTTTCTGTACCCCCATCACGCTGTGTTATGCCGATAGAACATTATTCATCCAGCCCCTGCCTCCCTCTCTAGGGCCACCCTGGTGCTGCTGACATTTGGGGCCTGATAATTCTTCCTTGTAGGGCCTGTCCTGTGCACCGTAGGATTTTTGCAGCACCTCTGGCCCCCACTCAGTAGATGGCAGTAGCACCACCACCATTGAGAATGACTGGTCCTGATATCCTCAGGACAGAGTCACCCACTTCGAACTCCCCTAAACCGGCCATTGGTTTCTGTAAGAGCAAACAGACCAGTATCTTAACCCATACACCCTAGTACAGGGTCTCCACTAGAGGCCAAAGGTTGGCAACATTTTGTCAAGAGCCAGGTAGTAAAGATCTCAGTCTTTCTGCACCATACAGTCTCTCTAGCACGTACTGAATAACACCACTGTAGGGCCAAAGCAGCCACAGACGAGAGGTGGGCACGTGGGCATGACAGCAGGCTGGATTTGGCCCTGGGGCCGTAGTGAGCAGACCCTGCTTACAGAGCATGGCGGTCCTCTGCTCCCGCATCCTATTCCTGTGTTCTCAGCTCCTTAGAAGGCACCTTTAAGACACAACCTTACTGCTCTCATCCAAGGTTCCTATGGTCACAAGGCCTCCTGCAGCCCTCCCTCTGCCAACCTCTCCAACTTCATCTCATTCCCATTTTTAAAACCCCCCAAAAAACCCACTTATGATCTCAATACATGTCTGAGGGTCAGAACCGTAGGAGCAGACTAGCTGGTCAGTTTGGCTAAAGGTTTCTCGTGAGAGTATCAAGATGTTGGCTGGACCTGCCACATGGGACGGCTAGACAAGGGCTGGGGGTCTGCATTCAAGTTCTGCACCCTCTCTCCCCACTTTTGCTCCGTCCAAGCCTTTGCACTTGCTATTCCCTCTGCCTGGAATGCGTCCTTCTCCTGTTTGGTTATGCAGCTGTCGTTCACCCTTTAAGTCAAGCGTCTCTTCAGAAAAGCCTTTCATGACCAGCCTAGATCACATCCCTGCACTACAGGTTCTCTCAGTACTTTGTTCTCGCCTCCATCACAGTTACCATTTCCACCTGTTTCTGTCTTGTTAGTCCAGTGGGGTGAGCTGTGATCTAAGTCTCCTAAGGCAGAGGCTGTTTCTGTCCTACTCACCACTTGGTGCCCAAGCACTGAATTCATATCCATTTCCTTGGCGGAGGTTTTTTGTGTTTTTTGTTTTTTTTTTTTTAAGTTTGTTTTTAACACTCAAGTTTTAAGCAAATGAATGGATACCTACCGGTGTGGATTCTTAGATGGCGGTCCAAATCTTTCATGCCATGAACAGTTTTGAAGTGGCAACCTAGAAGAGAAAGAGAAAAAAAAACACAAAAAACAAAACCCCAGCTTTTCTTAAAATATAACCTCAGAAAGGAAGTTACTATGCATCTGAGGTTCTGGTCAGTTGCACGCTGAGCTCTGATGCCACGCGACGCTTAGAGCCCACAGGGTGCTCCTGTGTTGTGCGTGTACAAGAGGGTTGCAAGGATGTCGCGCGTGAAGTCCCACAGAGCTCGCGTGACTGTGCCTGGCGCCAAGAAGGGGCCCAGTGTGTGCAAGTTCATCCCTTACCTGGGTAGCAGCAGTTGAACGTCCTCTCTCCAAGGGTCATCGTTGGTTCCTTTGACTCGGAGGGGAGGGCCATGGCACAGGCTTTCTGGGCATCACTGCTATCAGCGGAGGAGGGGCAAATTGGTTTTGGAGCATTACTATCTAGTTCTGAAGCTGAAATTGAGACAAAAAGCAGCATTAATTTCTCAAATATAACCACTATGGCAAGTTCTATAACCTAGCAGGTTTATTTTACCTCCCTCCATTCACCACCTCTCCAGAAAAAACAACAACAACGAAACATTAAAAACTGAAAGCCACACACACTGTGGTCTTACCAGTGTCTTTCTTCCTCTACCAATTTCCAGGAAACACAGGGGACAAAAGAATACGGTAACATGACAGGGACACAAATGGCAAGGTCCAGACTGCAAAACTTCCCACTAACCTTTCTCAAAGACCTGGTTTGTAAGATCCTTTCCGATCCATCACAGGACAATTTTTTATAAGACAAAAATCAAAGCCCAGACGTTGTAATTAGATCTAACCGAGAGCTGGGTGTCATGGCAGTGTCGAGCTAGTTTTACTCTCAGCGCCTACTAATGCTTAGTCTGAACGTCTTTGGTCACACTTCAGTAACAAGTCACAGCCCCCCTTTGACCAATATTGCTCTCCTGGGCAAAACACAGGGTTTCCACAAACAAACTGGAGAAAGACAGAAGGAAAAACCAGAGACGAAAAGACTTGAGATGATGGTCTATGATAGCAGAGCCTTATTCAGATCCTGATTTAAACATATTGCAAGGGGCCGGCCAAGTGGCTCAGTTGGTTAAGAGCCTGAGCTCTGAGCAACAGGGTCGCCAGTTCAATTCCCACATGGGCAAGCGAGCTGCGCCCGAGCTGAGCTGCCGAAAGGCAGCCGGATGGCAACTGAACTTGGAGCTGAGCTAGCTGCACCCTCCACAACTGAGACTGAAGGACAACTTGGCTGTTCCCCTTCCCCAATTCCCCAATAAAATCTTAAACATATTGCAAAACCATTTAAGACGAGAAGATAGACACTGACAGTTGGATAAGGGATATTTGTTTTAAGATATGAAGATGAAATTAGAGTTTGTGTGTGTGTGTCTTCTTTGCTTCAAAATAATCCAGGGCAGGGGGACAGGTGTATTGCATAAACAGATTGGCCACCCACCACAGTCCTATGGCAGGTATGTGGGTACTCACTGTATTGTTCTCTCTACTGTTAGGAGGGTCAAACCATGAGAAATCACCATTTTCATGGGCCAAAATGGTCAGGTAATTTTATAGGGTTTAATCTAACATGTAGTCTAAAAGTTTTCTATAACAAAGACTAAGGACTCCTAAAAGATTATGAAGTGATTTCTTTCCAAATAGATGTAAGTCCAAGGGAAACAGAGGTGCTGTCAAGATCTGAAGTCTGCAAAAACAAACACACAGATAGTGACTATTTTATGAATTATAGGTCAAGGTCTAAGCCTTTTTGCTTGCCCCAGGTATAGAGGCTGGATTCCATTTTCCCTGGGGGTTTTCAAGGTAAAACTTGTATTATCTTGAAAAGCTGTATAGCACCTTGGTGAGGGCTTTGGTTCTGGGCATACAGTATACATAGCTATAATGCTAGCTGTGTGACTATCTGCAACTTACTGAACCTTTCTGAGCCTGTTTACTCATCTGTAAAAAGGGATCACTGACCTGCCTCAGTGTTGCAGAGCTGAGAGATGAACAATGTAAATTCTTAGTACAGTGGGTGGCCTGAGTTAGGAAAATGCTATCATAGGGCTTCAGTTAGAAAGGACTGTAACTGTCACATCTGAGTAGTTGTGGTATTCAAGGCCCCTTCACAGGCTCTGAACAAGTAACCCAGTCCTACAGCTCTCAACTGGGGGGCATTTTGTCCCCAGAGAACATTTGTGAATGTCATGATCATGTGTGCACATGTACGTGACAGTGGCATTTAGTGGGTGGAGGCCAGGGATATTGCTAAACATCCTACAGTGCATGGGACAGCCCCATACCTGGATTAGGACCATCTGAAACACGGGTCAAGTGTAATTTCCCAGGTGGGATGGTTATGGCAGATTCCAGGAACCTGGATTTTAAAGTACTCCCCGGGGTGACTAGTTAGCTCAATTGGTTAGAGCATGGTGCTGATAACATGAAGGTTGCTGGTTCCATCCCCGCAAGGTGTGAGCTGCGTCCTCCTTAAAAGTCAACTATGCCATTGTAGCATGAAAGCAGTGTGTAACCAATGACCATGGCTGTTCCCCAATAAAAAAATTTTTAAAAAAAGCGCTCCCCAAGTGGCTGTCATTACCCTAAACCTTTGCTACTCAAAGGGTGGTCTGCAGAGCACTGGTAACAGCACAACCACGAGCTTGTTAGAAATGCTGCAACTCGGACCCCATCTCACCTACAGAACCAACCTGTACTTTAACAAGATCCCCAGGTGATTCCTCTGCACATTAAAATCGAAGCCCAACTCCAAGCCCATGCCTAACACGTGTGCACCAGAATCACCTGGGGGGCTTGTTAAGACATGGGTGTGTGGGCCCCACCTCTCGAGTTCCTGATTCATTGGGTCTGGAGGGGAACCGGGGATTTTTCTAATAAGTTCCCAGCTGATGCTGCAGGTCTGGGGACTGCACTTTTGGGATGGCCGCTTTGTGAGAACAGAAACTGGCACGGAGGAGTCACTCAAGCAGCTTTCACCTGATCAGAACCCACACTTGCCAGATCTGAAGCCCTTCACGATGCCCCTCAGGAAAGCACAAACAAAACCTTGTACTACTTAGCAATTCACATATTAGGGAAGAAAGCTGTCCAACTCTTGAGGGTTTTAATCCCACAGAAACCAAGTAAGACCGAAAAGCGGAAATCTAAAGAGTAAGGTTGTAAAGCATGGTGGTTTAGGGAACTGACTTGGAAGCCAGCCACGTTTCAAATTCCAGTTCTACCCTTCATTAGCCGTGTGACCCTGGCTAAGTTACTCAACTTCCCTGTTCCTCAGTTTCCACATCTGTAAAATGGGGTGTATCACCCCTATCTCATGGGTTTACATGAAGATTAGATTCTTTAGCATCTGTAGAGGAACCTTGTACATAAGTTATCACTACATAAACGTTATCAGTTTTATTCACTGGTGTGTACACACGTGAACCCCCAGATTCTGGGAGAGGGAAATGCATTGTGCAATGCAAACTTGAATACAGGGAGAAGGGAGATCAATGGGTTAAAGCTATCAGAAAGCTGCCCAACGCTATAAAGGGTCACCCAGGTAGGATGTGATGGAGAGGCGAGAGAGGCATCCCAAGGAGATTTCCATCACGTATAAACCTCCAGGGAAGCCCACACTTTCCTGGGAAAGAGACAGCTGGGGCAGAGACCCCGGTCGCCTGAAAAGGGTGGGCGGGGTGCACCTTTAAGGGAACTCAGTTTAGCACAGTGGACATTTTAACCCTTTGAGAAGCAGCTGATATTCCTTTTGTGAGGTTGTTTTCCTGCCCATTTTTTTTTTTATTGGTGGTGAATAAAGTTTATCAATTGACCTGCTCCATTGTATTTCCTTCAAAAGCTATTTGAGTTGCAAAGCCATGTGCAAATTAAGAGTGGCCCAACCTTAGAAAATAAAGAAGGTGAGCGTCTTGCTTAGTATCACAGACCTAAAATGCAGGTGAAAAAAACCCACCGATCTGAAGGCTGCTTTTTCTCCATAGTGATGGCTGGTATTGAGGCACAGTTTGGGGCGTAATGCTGATTACGCCCTGCTCCCGTGGGGTGAGGGGACACCCCGGTACTGCACAATACAGAACACTCTCCCCAGCTCCTCCAAACACAGGGCGCGGCTCCAGGGCTAGCACTGTTTGCAGAAATAAAAAGTAGCCCATGGCACCCACTCTGAACAGCCTGGGGTAATTCAGGATTTGTCTTCTAGACTGGCTTCCCCATCAAAGATTCAACATCCCCAACAACTCCCCAATTCCTCTTTCAGAGGATCAGCAGGGGCCCTGGCCCCACCCCCAGAAAAGACTCTCCCCTTCCAACTACCTCTTCCCACTCTAGGCTTTGGGAACAACGGTAGCTTTGGTTTGAGTTATCCTAGTTCCATCCAGCCAAGGTTTAGTTTTAAATACAAACTATTAATTCAGGAGTGGCTTAACGTTTTTCGCCCCCCTCATCAACTACTTGGGAGGGTGTGGTCATCAAAGCCCTCAACGGGGACCTGCGCTGCTGGGAGAAGGGACCTGTCCTCGGCAGGAAAATGCTGGGAGAGGGGAAGACAGTGCATTTAAAACTCCTCTCCCCACTTCCTCGCTAAGAAAAAGGTATCGCCAACCCTCAGGGGAGGTAGAAGGTCAAGCAAGAACCTACAGGGTCTTAATCTGACTAAGATCAAAAGGGGAAGTGCTTTAGAAATGCAGATTCCTGGCCCCACCCCACCCCGAGATTCCAGGGGGTGGGGCGGGGTGGGGCGCCTGAGTGTAGCCTGTGAAACTTAACGAGTTAGCAAAGCCCCCTCCCCACAGACGTTTCAGAAGTAGTGGATTCACCGACTTTAGGATGAGAAATACTGCCCCTGAGGCCTTAGGGTAGCCGAGGGTATCTTCGCTTTTCGGGGAGCCCTCTAGCCACGTGGCAGCCGGGGTGAGCCTGCTAAGTCCCACGGTGGCATTGCCCTGCTCGACAACCCCTCCCGCTAATGGCTCCACTGGTCTTAGAGCAAAAGGCAAGTCCTTCACTGGAGCCCCAGGCGCCCACATCACCCCTAGGACCTCATCCGACCTGCTTGAGGCTCCAGCCCGCTGCCGCCCTAACCTCTGCACTCGCTGTTCTCTCTGCCAGGAATGCTCTGCCCCCACCGCGCGCATCTCCACTCACAACCTACAGGTTTTTACTCAACGGTGCCCTCCTCCGCGAGGCCTTCCCTGGGCAATACATTTGAAAGGGCCCCTGCCCCCCCAAGCCTCATTATCTTCCTCCCCCGCTTTTAGGATGTTTTCCCCCAGCGCTCACCACTAACCACAATATGCTTCGCCGCTTTATCTCCTGTGCCATCTCCCCCCCGCCCCGGTCTTAAAGCTCCGGGGCGGCCGGAATTTTGTCCTCCTTGCTCTCTGCTGGGTCCCCCTCTAGCACCTCGCCCCGGGACCCCCAACAGAAGCTCAGACATTTTCCAGATATTTATCTCCCCCCCCCCGCAGGAGAACAACCGGGGCGCGGGTCTCAACGCCCACCTTCCAGGCGCGCAGCTCCACTTCAGCGCCAAGGAGGTCCGGGGACCAGGGTGCCGACACCCCCCGAAGACATCCCGGGAAGGGGGTCTCAGAGCATCATCCCTGAGCGTGTTTGGGGTATGCACCGCCGTTTACTAGCGCTTGGGGGAGAGGCTGGAGAAATCCACGCGGGGAGCGGTGTCATTTGCCCGAAGAGGGTGCATTTACAAGGTGGGGGTTGGGCGGGGACGCCGAGGTCCGAGCCCGAGGATTCAAGTTGGGAGCTTCGACCCGCCCTCCCACGCCCGGTGCCGGGACCTCGCACCTGCGCGAGTCCGGGCACACCCCAGAAACAGCCTCCAGCTCCGCGAGCCGGGCGCCCCCAGCGCTACTCACCAGGCTGCCCCGCCACCTCCCGGGCCGCCTCGGCTACCTCCCGGCGCGCGGGCTGCGGCTCCGCGGAGTGGAGGTGCTGGGGCTTGGCCTGCTTGCGCCGCGACATGGCGTGAGGATCCCCGCTCCCCGCGAGTCCTGACGAGTGGCCTACTTCATACAACCCAGTGCGGGAGTTCAGAAATTACCGCCGCCCCCTGGCCGGAGCGCGCATGTTCGGGCCGTTCAGCTCCTCGGCGGAGCCGGGCGATGTATCACGAGCCCTGACGGCTAATTGGCCCGGAGCCAAGGCCTCGGGGTCCGGGGGAAGCTCCGCGCGCCGCCCGGCAGCCCGCATCAACCCGGAGCTCGTTAGAAATGCAGGCTCTCGGGCTTCACCCCAGCCCCGCTGCAGCGGAATCTGCATTTTAACAAGCTCCCCGGGTGATTCGCTTGCACATTAAAGTTTGAGAAACCGCGTCTGCATTTTAACGAGATCCCCAGGTGATTCGTGTGCCTATTAAAATTTCAGAAGCACAGCGCTCCTCTAACTTGACGGTGCGCACGAGTCACTGGGGATCTCGTTAAAATGCAGATTCTGACTCAGTGGGTCTGGGGCGGGGCCCGAGCGTCTGGATTTCTAACGAGCTCCCGGGTGGTGCCCTGGCGGGGCTGCTGCAGAGGCCGAGCTTTTAGATTCTGACTTAATTGGCCTGAACACTGGGTATCGGGAGGTTTTGTTGTTTTTAAAGCTCCCCAGGTTGTTCTGAGCGGTAGCCACGGTGGAGGAGCACGACCTCCAGTCGCGGTTCTCACCCTTGGCTGCATATTCGAATTTAAAATTTAAATGAGGCCAGGATGTCTCCAACAGCAGGGTGAACTTTATAAATCCAGATTCCGAAAGTTTTGGCTTCAGGCGGCGCCGCCCAGGAATCTGTATTTCTACACAGCGCCCCCTCACCCCACCCCCCGGGTCTAAGGCCACACACGAGAAACCGCCGGGCCAGCCCAGCAGGTGACTGAGGCGTGGCCCGGGGGGGCGGGGTTTGCGCTAATTGGCGTTCGTGCTCAGACTAGCTGGGACACTGATGAAACCCGAGCGGGGAAACCCCTCCTTGCACCAGGTGAACGACATCCAACAGGGAGCACGAAAGCCACCTACACCCCCCCAGGTGTTTACTCTCTTCAAATTGGGGTTATTACTTACAGTAGGGCTGCGCCCCAAGCTTGCCTGAACCTGAGAATCACGTGGGGCCTTATTAAAAAAGACCCAGGTTCCGCTCTGAATCCGGGGGCCGGACTGGGAATCTGTATTTCTAATAGCGCCGCTGGGGAGGTTTTTCCGCTGTGGCTGGTGCGGGTCCGGTGGGGTTTAGCAGCGTCCTGTTAATACGCCTGCAGGGAGGTTACGGTGGGCAAGCCCTCGGGGTCCGCCCGCGCGAGAACAGCATTTTTATATTTCTCGAACGCTGAGCTGTTTTCCTCAACCTCCCCTTTGATTTTCAAGCTGTGAGTTGATTCTAGGGATGCTTGTAATGCCAGGTGAAATCACTCGAGGTTAAAGTTTCGAGGCTTAAAAAAATGTAAAGCAATGTTTAAAGTTCTGGGGGTTTTTTTTGCGGGGGGGGGGATGTGTGTGTAGCTACACGTATAGGTAAAGCCATTTGAAAACATCCGAATGTGCCTGGGTTTGTCGTGTCTCCTTTTGGACTATCTCAGGATACTGGATAAACTAGGGACAGAAGTTGCCTCTGGGGCAGCTGCAGGGGGAGGTGCTCCCAGCTGGGTGGGTGATGGGAGACTTCTCACACCCCTTTAGATTGCTTGAGGTGTGTATGTATGTTTGTATCCCCCATCCCTTCTTCAGCTCAAGTGCATACGATTGGATTAATCAGTCCTTGCTACATCACATGTTGTCATGGCTAACCCTTCTGATCTATTGCGGGCCTATACTTGGTTGTTCATGTGTTTCTTGCCTTATTATCATATAGCAAATACCAGGGAACCCACCACCCAAAACTAGGACCTTGACCATAACCTACATCTCTTATATGTCCCCGCTACTTCCCAAGTTTAATAGCAATCAACCTAAACCTCACATACTTCCTTTGCTTTTTCTTTTCAGCAGGTTTTTTGTTGCACTTACATGTAGTCTTTAAAAAAAATACACAATTTTAATTTTTAAAGAACCTCATAAAAAAGGGTATGTAATCTTCCAGGAATTACTCTCCCCCCCCCCATTTATTGTATTGCTAAGATCATGCAAATTGCTGTCACTGTCCTTTGTCCATTATGATTGATGTGTAACATGCCATGGTGTGAACATACCAGGGTTCATTCATCCGCTCTCCTGTTGATGGGCACTAGGGTTTTATGATGTCCCCTCACCCCCCACCCCTTAACCACTCTCCACTTCACTGCTTTATCTCAGGCGCCATCTCTCTGGTCTGATCATGGCCATGTGTATAGTGTGGCAGTCATCTATGATCTTTCTAAACAGTGTCAGTATCTTAAGTGAATGTACATGTTGGTCACATTGTAGGCGGCTATCAGATGATGCCAAAGTGGTGGCGCTGATTTACGTGTCCCCAGCAACAGGAGACATATTGTGTGGAGCTAGATATCCTCTCCCACACTCGGTATTATCAGATGTCTTAATTTTTGCCAATCAAGTTGATATACAATGCTATTTCACTATGGTCTTGATGTGCATTTCCCTTGCATGTATTATTTCAATAAAAATAAAGTAAAAATTATTAACGTTTTCCATAAATAGAAGGACAGTAACTGATTAAATTGGTTTCATTGTTTTGAAGGCATTGTGTTAATATTTTACAACACATCCATTCAAAATTATGATCCTAAATTCAGTTTATTACCATGTTTGGTTTTAATGGCTTCATTTCAAGAGTCATGATTGAAAAATTGTAAAAATATAACTCAGGATATAGAGATCTAAATGAAAGCCAAGTATCATTGGCTATGCTTAATAAGTCATTATTCTCCTTTTCAAACCCATTCACCAATTATACAAATTGACTATTCATTTTTTTTTAATCCAGCTGGTAAATTTTCATCTTCCCTGATAATCAACCTGGGGCTGTTGCAAATTCTACTGAAGAGGGTACACCCCTATATCTTTAACAAATGGATTTCAAACCCCCTGAAGCTCTTTATTTGGAAGATGTTTAAACAGATTAGAAAATTCTGTTGCTAAGTTTAAACATGCAGGTAGAGGCTTTTATAAGTGACAACTTTTCACTGTTTTCAGCAACAAAATCACTTCACAAGGGAATCATAGCCAAACATGCATTTCCGAAATACTTTCTCCATGGGATGTGTCTCTTGCAAAGTGGTTACTTTCTTTATATGTCACCTTTATCCTGATATTTTTCCCCCCAGTGGTTGTTAGGTAGTTCCCTTTCTTCACAGAGAAAGTCAATAACTGTTCAACCCTTGTCAGTTTATAAAAGAAAAATGGAGAGGCTCTGTAATTCTTATACCTCTTAAGTATTTTGCCAAGAGATAAACTGCACCTGGGGAAGGGGGTTGAGGGGGTTGGCGGGCGAACTATACAAAAGATCCCCCTGGTCACTCTACATCTCTTTACAAAGCATTACAGTAAAACCTTGGGTTGCGAGTAACTTGGTTTGTGAGTGTTCCACAAGACGAGCAAACATTTCTAATACATTTTAACGTGGTAATTGAGTGATGTCTTGCAATATGAGTAGTTTCCGCAACGAATTATGCTCGCAAACCAAGGTATTACTGTATAAGATTCCAGAGGCAGTGTAACATAGTCACTAAGTGCTCATAGAGCCAGCCTGCGCTAGAATCCTGGCTCTGTTACCTGGTGGCCTTGAGAAAGTTGCTCTGTGCCTGTTTTCTCATCAATAACGTGGCGCGGCTAATAGCTGGAGATGGCTGTGAGGATGAATGGATTCATATGGGTAAAGAACACAGAATAATGCGCAGTACAGAAGCGGTACTCTCTAAGGGTTAATTATTATTTATCATGACAGAGGAAGCATTACAGTTGCCTGTAATAATAGCTAACAATCACTTAGAATTGGTGCTTCCAGGGAAGCAGGCACAGGTATTCTGTTTTACATGGAAATAAATCGGGTCAAGGGCCGGCCGAGTGGCACGACGGTTAAGAACTGGCTTGGGATGCCAGAGGGCCCCGGTTCGGATCCCACATATGAGGGCCAGTGACACTGCCCTCCACAGCTAAGATGCTGAACAACAG
>NW_017731404.1:3046025-3052705 GCF_001890085.2 Hipposideros armiger
AGCAACTTGTCTGTTCCCCTTTCCCCAATTCCCCAGCACTGTTCCCATCCCCCCAATTCCCCAATAAAAATCTTAAAAAAAAAAAAGAAAGGAAAAAGCTATATAAAAAAAAAAAAAAAGAAAGAAATCGGGTCAAAACAAGCCTGTGTTGACATCACTCAAATTCTGAATTGCAGACTTCCCATATTTCAATATATATAGTAAATGACTAATTTAATACTACTCACTTAACATTGCTCAAGGAATTGCTTTATTTTGTGAGATGATAAAAATAAATGGTAATCACCTCCCTGATGGCCCAGGGCCTCCTGTGGGTTCCAGGACCTCCCTTGGGTCATGTTTTGCTAAGCCACCTCATTTGACTTCTGTTACGACCACGACTAATCTCCATGATGGAGACAGGATGTGAAGCGAGTAAATGTTTATCCAGGTCCAAATGATTCCCAAAGGGGTATAAAGCTAGACCGAAGAAAATCTTATTTCTTCTTCTGCCAGGAATTAATTTATTAGTGCATCTGGTAACAAAGTGTTGAGTCCACGACTGCCTGCTCTGTTCCAGGTGTTGGGTATAGAGTGATATGCAAGACAGACAAAATCTAGCAGGGCAGTCAGAGAAGGAATGAATAAATGGATGGATGGATGCACAAGGTCATTTCAGATCAAGGTGAAAAGGGGTGGTGTGATCGAGAATGACGCGTAGTAGTAGAGGGAATACCTGGGTTTGGCTAGAAGGGACCTTTGAGCTAAAATGGGAGTATAATAAGCAGCCATGGGAAGAACCAGGGGATGACATTCTTGGGAGAAGAAAAGCTCAACAGAGGCTCAAAGGAAATCAGATGCAGGGACTAGCTGGTTCCCAGAAAAGAAAAATCTGGCTCATAAAAAAATTGAAAAAAAATGCCAAGCTCACTTACGATGAAATAAAAGCAAGTGAAAATAAATCGCAATACTGTTTTATATCCTGACCGAACAGAAAAGATGAAACACACACACCTAGTAGTAAAGGTGAGCATATGCTGTGATCCAGCCATTCCTCCCCACACTGCACTGCTCAAACTTACTCAGATGAGAATCACCAGGGGACCTTGTTAAAATGCAGATTCTGACTCCAGTGTGTCTCAAAATTTAACATGGATACCACGGTCACCTAGGGACCTTGTTAAGAAGCAGATTCTGATTTCTGAGCTTCTCAAACTTTAATGGGCAGAAGAATTACCTGGAGATCTTGTTAAATGCAGATTCTGGGCAAAAATGTGTAAGAGTTGTTCAGCCTCACTCATTAAGGGGAATGAATATTAAATAGCCATAAATTCCTCTGTCT
The DNA here is from genome assembly GCF_001890085.2 of Hipposideros armiger. Classification (NCBI taxonomy): domain Eukaryota; kingdom Metazoa; phylum Chordata; class Mammalia; order Chiroptera; family Hipposideridae; genus Hipposideros; species Hipposideros armiger. The sequence goes on from NW_017731404.1 coordinate 3,047,347, forward strand.
TTTTTTCACCTATCAGATCCATAAAAATTAAGAAGGCTGATAACACTGTTAGCAAGAGCTCCGGGAAATTGGTCTCCTAATTCATTGCAAGTGGAAGTGTGAATGTCTATAGCCATTTTGAAGGGCAATGGGGCAATACGCTTTAAATTCTCCTTTCCATCTCTTCTCCTCCAGAGAAACATCTTCACAGGTGCTCAAAGGAGCATGGTCAACGATGTTGGTTGCAATTCCATTGTCTTAGCAAACACAACTGAGAAACAACCTAGATGCCCAACAACAGGGGAATGTTACACTGAGGTTCTGCCTTAGCATGGAATACCAGGCAGCAAATAAAAGTCATCAGCCAGACTCATGTCTACAAGCATGGGCAGAGCTCCAGATATACTGCACAGAAGAAGAAAAGCAAGCTCCACATAGACGTAAGCATGTACTCAAATCCATATATGTTTCCAGTGGTGACACATGAAAACCCAGAATAAAAAAGCATTGGAAGGAAACACTGGTTATGTGTTCAGTAAGGAGGGGGCAGGGCAGTAGTCTGGGGGAGGAAGGATGGAAGGATCGAAATTTTCCGTGTGTGTGTGTGTGTGTGTGTGTGTGTGTGTGTGTGTAAGAGAACATGATCTTTAGAATAGTTCCTTTAAAAAAAACAGGGACTGGGGGTGGCCAGTTAGCTCAGTTGGTTAGAGCACAGTGCTTATAACACCAAGGTTGCCGGTTCAATCCCCACATGGGCCACTGAGCTGCGCCCTCCATAACTAGATTGAAACAACTACTTGACTTGGAGCTGATGGGTCCTATAAAAACACACTGTTCCCCAATAATAATAATAATAAAACAGGAAATGTATTCACATACTACTTTATAGTTAAAAAGTAATAATTAAAATAATTAACTAAATTATGGTTCTCTCATACAGTGGAATAAATTCTATATGACCATACAAGGAATAATGTATTTCTGTGAGCACTGATAGGGGATATTCTTCAAGATACGTGTTAAGTGAAATATTCAAAGAACAGAAAAAGTAAACATTATGCTATTGTGTGTGTGTATGGAAATACATATCAGCATGTCTATATAAAATTTAATGTATACACACACACACACACTCACACACACTTGTGAATGCAATGGACACCAGGGAACTGGTCACAGGATTTATCCCTCAGGACAGGACAGCACTATTTGAGATGCTGTTGTCTGAGTGACTGACATCTTGCTATATACTTTTTTTGCAATCTTTTAAGTTTCAAAATTTGAAGTCATAAATTTTGACACACATACAAGGGTGTATAGAATATAAATGTGCAATTTAAGGAATAAGACAAACACCCGTGTAACCATTAGCTTTAGATCCAGAACATTCTTAGTACCAAAGAAGCCCTTCACCTGTTCCCACCCATTAGCTTCTTCCTTCTGCTACCTTCTTCCACTGTCTCTAACTTGGCATAATTATTATTTAAAAACCGTTTGGTCACCGAGATAACATGTTGCTTAGTTTGGTGACTTTTGGAAATGCATGAGTAATTTTCTTTCACTTCTTTAAGTTTGTGAGAGTCAACGTGTTACTGCAGGCAGCTGTCATTTGTTCATTTTCACTCGCATCCCCTCCATTGTATGAATACACCACATTTTGTCTCCACCTCCCCTGCCGATGGACTGTGGTTTATGAGCAACGTAGCTCTAAACATTCACACACAGATTTCCTGATCCACGTATGTAAGTTTCTCTATGCCCAGAATCTGCATTTAACAACATCTTCAGGTCAGTCTTCTGCCCATTAAAGTTTGAGAAGCACAGAAAGCAGAATCCTCTTCTTAACAAGGTCCCCAGGTGACCTGTATCCATGTTAAATTTTGAGACACACTGGAGTCAGAATTTGCATTTTAACAATCGTTTGGTGACTCTCATGCTCCTTAAGTTTGAGAAGTGCAATGTGGGGGAGGAATAGCTAGAGGAGTAGCATTTGCTTCCGTTCAACTTTCCTAGGAGATCCTGAACTATTTTCTAATGTGGCTATATCCATTTGCATTCCCATCAGCATAGGTAACTTTTTAAATGAAAATGAAAGTAAGAAGCTAGTTAAAAAGTCACTAGGGCACAGCCTTAGTTGAAAATGTAAATAACTAGCACACAGTTCCTCACTGCTTCCTTCTCTTTCCTTTGGGCTCCCATCCCAGCCACTCCCCTTAATGGATTAGAATCTGAAATGATGAAATGAAATACTGGAGAGGCCTACTGTGTGGGCAACAAGGTGGATCAGGGCCTTTATTTAGAGAGAAAACAAACAGCCTCCAATTCATCTGCTGGCTCCTACATGCGTGGAAATTCCTGACCTGTAAAGGAATGTTGTCCAAGAACAGGAATTCGAAGCTCCTAGACCCGGGGCAGGGTGTGGCGGCCTGGGGGTGGTCAGTTATCTTACCTATTCCTAAGAAAAATGAGTTTCCGATCCCTTTCTGGTAACACTGAAATCACCCAGAACAATTGTCATTTTCAGGTTCTTTTAGTGTTTCCATGGCTTATGCCACAGTGTCTCTGATGGACATCATCTGTTAGGGTTGGTTCCAGAGCCATTCATTTGTTAACAAACGTTAACTGAGTTCCATCTGCATGTGAGGCATGATGCTAACCTCCAGAAATGCAACAGCAGACCTTTAAAGAAGTCACAGAGTAATCCGGAGGAAAGATAAGTGAACAGGCAGTTAGTTACAAGACAGTATGAGACAGGTTCACACAGCGGTCAGGCAAAGCTTCCTGCAAGAGGCAGATTCATAACCCCAGATGTGTAAGATGAGAAAGGCGTGGGCAGGCAAAGAAATGAGGCAAAGAGGGTTCCAGGCAGAGGGGATACCTTGTGTAAAGACCACAAGGTAAAGTAATGGCACTTTTGAGGAACCCCAGTCTGGATGGAGCAGGATGGAGTGCTGAAATATAAGGTGAAGAAAGTGGGTAGGGGGTAGAGGCAAGCAGGATTTGATCACATCATCTCCTATTACTCCTTTCCCCTCTCTCCCTATTAAGCCTCAGACACATCCAGAGGCCGATTCCAGGCTAATCTGAGAAGGTGACTTTATCTCTCCTCATCTGAGAAGCAACAATGGTGGCCGTGGTAACGGCTATGACAATGAAAAGAGTGAACACTCACAGATGCTCACCATGTGCTGACTACTATTTTAGAAGACATTTTAATGTGTATTATATCTCACCAGAGTCCAGCTCTTCACAGACGTGGGATTTTGAACAAGGTCTTAACCTCCTCAAGCCTCAGTTTCCTCATCTGTAAAATGGGGACAATAATTCTACCTATCTCAAGTGGTTTTCCTGAGTATTAAAAGGGAATACTTGTAAAGGGATTGACAAACAGTAAATGATCAAGAATATCAGTTATTATTATTGGCAGTCATCCACCTACTATCTTTATACTAGAGCAACTTTTAAAATTATTTTAAAATATAATAGCAATTATTGTAAACTTATTGATGTTACTGAATACCTACATTGTGCCAGGTGTGCTGGGGACACATGTGAAAAAGACAGAAGGGGTGTGTTTGCAGCACTTAGTTCAATTCTACTATATAGGCCCTCATGTGATCCCATCTTTAATTAGACTATTGCTTTGGGTTCTTTAACAGAGATCAAATAAAAGTGACTTAAATAGAAGGTTTATTGCTTGCTGCTGGATGACACTCCAAGAGATCATCCAGGGACAATCTCCTAGCTCAGGGGTCAGCAAATTTTTGAGATGGAAGAGCTGATCCTGTACCTCACAACAATTTAAAAGTTATTCGAGAGCCATAAATATATTTTCACATAATCACCATTATGTGAATAATATCCTTTAAACATTTTACAAATGAAACTATGATAGTTTTATTTTCATTTTCAATTTTACTTCAGAGCCACTTGTACATACCCAAAGAGCCGCATGTGGCTCGTGAGCCGCAATTTGCCGACCCCTGTCTAGCTTATTGCTTTACTATCCCCTGGAGCATTTTCCTCAAGACAAAGATTCAGCCCATGTAAAAGGGCAAGCAACTGCTTTTTACAGAGGTGACCAAGAGTATGTGACACTTCCTGGTTGTGTCTCATTGGCCAGAATTTCATCACATGGTCACATGTAGCTGCAAGGGAGTCTAGAGATGTGGCTTCTAATAGGGTGGCTGTGTGCCCAACTAAAGCTTGGAGAACTGGGAATTTATCCTACAGATACACACAGGCGCACACACAAAATGGCCCCTCTACAAGATTATCCATTGTAGTTCTCCTGAAATCGTAAAAGCCTGGAAGCAGCCCAAGTGTGTGTCTAAAGGACACTTGCTGAGTAAACTATGGTAGAGCCACACAATGGAATACTCTACAGCTGTAAAAAAAAAAATGACAAAGCTCTTTATGTACAAATATGGTAAGATCTTCTGAATATATCAGTTAAAAAAGAAAGGAATAGGGCCGGCCGAGTGGCGCGATGGTTGGGAACTGGCTTGGGACGCCAGAGGGCCCCGGTTCGGATCCCACGTGTGAGGGCCAGTGACACTGCCCTCCACAGCTGGAATGCTGGGCAGCAGCTCAACCTGGAGCTGGGCTGCCTTGAGTTGCTGGCAACTGCGTAGGCTGCAGCCCCTGTGGCAGTGGGTTGCCATGGGCTACCGTGTGTAGCGGGCAGCCAGCGTGAGCGGCCAGCAGCCGCAGTGAGCGGCCGTCCAGGGGCCGGCGACTGGTCTGCCTCGCCCGGGAGGAGTGCAATGATGGTGCCAACTTGGGCCAGTGGGGCAACGTCCTCCACAGCTAGACTGAGGACCAAAGCGACAGCGACTTGTCTGTTCCCCCTCCCCCAATTCCCCGGCGCTGTTCCCATCCCCCCAATTCCCCAATAAAAATCTTAAAAAAAAAAATAAAAAAAGAGAAAGGAATAGGACTGTGTATATAGTATGCTTATGATACACCGAGGGTGCCAAAAAAATGTATACACATGACTTGTAGTCATCTTTTGTTATCAGTATATATTGAGTATTACAATTTTAATCCAGTTTTTTCCTTTCTAAAAATGTGAATACATTTTTTGGCACCCTCTGTATAGATGTTTTGATATTGTTATATATGTTGCAAAAGGGAAGCGGGTAATGGAAGAGTATATTTATATTTGCTTATGAATTTGCATAAAGAAACACTGGAAGGCTACACAGCAAATGCTGTTGGTGCCCCACTCATATCCCTTCATCTATGTCACCTTGGTGCATGCTGGACTGACTTTTTTTTTTTTTAATTGGGGAATTGGGGGATGGGAACAGCACTGGGGAATTGGGGGAAGGGGAACAGACAAGTTGCTGTCATTTTGTTCTTCAGTCTAGTTGTGGAG
>NW_017731404.1:3053020-3087581 GCF_001890085.2 Hipposideros armiger
TGTGGGATCCGAACCGGGGCCCTCTGGCGTCCCAAGCCAGTTCTTAACCAACGTGCCACTCGGCCAGCCCCTGGACTGACTTTTACCTGCTGGTACCTGCATTTCTTTTCCTAAGCATTTTCTCTGGTTACCAGCATCCCCCCCTTTGCCCATCTGTGCAGCAACCTGAATGACTTGGGCTATTAATCTCTTCCCACCACCCTGGGAGAAGCCCTCAGCAGTGCATGCTGGGATTGGTGGATACACACCTCAGCTCCCAGGTGGATAACTCCGAGGCATCATCAGTTCCTTCCTGTCTCCCAGGGGTTTCTAACATAACCGTGGCAATGGTGTTATGAGCACACTATGTATCCATTCCTGCTCTCCTCTTCCTCACTTCCTCCCCTCCCCCATTGGTGTTTCATGGGATCCCTTCCCAAGTAAAAACTACTTGCTCTCATCCTTGTCTCAGTGTCTGCTACTGGGGAAACCCCAATAAGTCAAAAAAGAAAAAGAAATCAATAAAAACAGTTACCCATAAGGACCAGGAAGAGAACACAGGGTGGGAAAGAGATATCTCAATGTTTACCATCTTATATAGCTTTACTATTTGGACATTATGACTGTATGAACTATTCATGAAAGACGTCACAAAAATGTCAGAAAAAGAACACACTTGCTACTGGGGGTACCATTCACAGTCTTTGCCAGAGCACCCTGTTCTGCTAGCTCACTTCTGCTTGATGTCAAACTGTTTGCCATATTGCAAAGGTGTGAGGCCTCCCATCTCATCTCCTCTCTCTCTGTTCCGTTAGGGGCAGAAGTCCAAGGTTGCAAGTGGAATGGGGGAGTTGAGTGTGAGGGTGAACCTTGGCACTGCCTGTCTGGCAGCAAACGGTGTGAACTGACGGTGCATCCATGACTTTTGGGCCTCAGTTTCATCACTTGAGAAGTGGGCATAATAAACACCCAACTGGCCTTCCTCTCGAAGTTGTAAGGAAAAAGTCCCCTGCAATAAGTTTGCAGGCCTGAGGAGCTTCTAGGTTGCTCAATCATAAACCAATCAATCAATCAATCAATCAATGTGGTAAATGTATTTAACTTGAGGGGCTGGGCTGATCACATTTCTACAAGAAATAAAATGCACGATCTTTTCACCAAAGGCACAATCATTGAAAAGTAATGTAGCCTAATGAATGTTCAAAAATACATAAACTCGGATGTAAGACAGAACTGGCAAGTCATAGGTCTATGGCTTGGAACAAATGGTTTAACATTACTGGGCCTTGGTTTCCTCATTGGTGAAAAGAGCATTATTGCATTATCCACTGTTTAGGGCTGCCATGAGGGTTGATGAGATACTGGTAACACGCTTAGGGCATTACATGGCACAGAGGGAGTAGTCAGTTGCTATGGATACCGAAGGCTGCCTTTGACTCAATTTCTGTAAAGGAGAGTTTATTAGTTGGGATTGTATGCTTGAAAGTAACAAAACACCCAACTAATAATGCCTTAAGGGAAAAAAAAGAATTTGTGTCAAACAACTGAATGGTGAGAGTACCCTGGCTTGATCCAGGGGCTCAAACGCAGTCATGTTGCCTTGACTTTTTTCCGCTCCCCTAAGCACGGCTTGGCTGTGTGTCATTCCCTTTCAGGCAGCTTCTCACAGGGCTCCCACTGAGCCTCACCTCCTCGTGGTCTTGCTCTTGGCTGATCCCCTCCCCTAGAAGTTGGGCTGCACCCAGAGGCTCACTTTTAAGGGACAGAATTAGGCAAAAGTGATGGAATGTCACTTCTGAGATTAGCTTACAGAAAGACTCTAGCTTCTGCCTTCTTGCTCATTCTGTCTCGTTCTTGCTTGCTTGCTCACTCTTAAGGAAGCCAGCCACCATGTTGTGAACTGTCCTTATGGAGGGGCCCAAGTGGCAAGATGCTGATGACAGCTTCTGGCCAACAGCCAGTGAGGGAATGAGACCTTCCGCCCAATGACCCACACGTAACTGAATCTTGCCAACAACCACATGAGGGAGGCTAGAAGCAAATGTGGCCTCACTTGAACCTTCAGATGAGACCCTGGCCCTGGCCAACCACATGATTACAGCCTTGTGAGAAGCCCTGAGACAGAAGACCCAACTAAGCTATGCTTGGATTCTTAACCCACAGAAACTCTGACATAATAGATATGTTTTGCTTTAAGCCATCAAGTTTTGGGGTAAATTATTACATAGCAATAGATAAATGATACATCTCTATTTGGAAGTTTGGGCAGTGCCAGCCTTACATCCTCACAACTCCAAGGAAAAGAAAGTTAAAGAAAGTGCCTTCTTCTCCCATCAGTCAAACAAAAGTCCCAGGATTTAGCCCTCGTTAGGCCTGACTGGCTTGCCTTGGGTCATGGGGCCATCCTTTCCACCACGAGTTGCCAAACTATGGCTTGTGGGCCACTGCCTGTTTCTGTAAATAAGGTTTCATTGGAGCCTAGTGTCATTTATTTACACATATTGTCTATGGTTGCTTTTGTGCTAAAACTGAAGAGTTGAGTAGTTGCAGCAAAGACCAGATGATCGTATACATGTAAAATATTTACTATCAATTATTTCTGGTAAAACCAGTAACCATTTCTGTCACTTTAGAAAAATATTTGCTGAGGGGCGGCCGGTTAGCTCATGTGGTTGGAGCACAGTGCTCAAAACAGCAAGGTTGCCGGTTTGATCCCCACATGGGCCACGGAGCTGCGCCCTCCACAGCTAGATTGAAACAACTACTCAACTTGGAGCCAATGGGTCCTGGAAAAACATACTGTTCCCCAATAAAAGTTTAAAAAAGAAAAAGAAAGAGAAAAAAATTTGCTGACCCTTGCTTTTGACCAATAATTTTGGCCAAGGTCATGGGGTACAGTGATTTGCCAACCATGGGACACATGCCCTCCCCTCATGTAGGGGGTGTGCCAGCCCCATTTGAAACATAGGGGCTGAAAGTAGGGGTGGAGGGTCTTTGAATGGCGGTACTCACCTGCTTAAAGGTAATTTGGGCGTGTCTACGCTGTCTACACTAGATTAAGTTGAAAAACAGTCTGTAAAGATAACTGCTGATTTGCTAGTTTGCAAGAAGTTTTAATACTGAAAAAAAATTTACGTTCTCGTTGAGCCTTCAACGTATGAATCTTTCAAATTCATATTTACTCTGCTTATCTTTCCGAAGACACATGGTAACTTAGCGTTAAGGTAGAAAGTCTCATAAAAGCTGAGGCATCTCTAGCACTTTATTCCTTTCATGCATCTTTCTCCTGGGAGGGGCTTTCTCCTGGGAGGGGCTCCTCAGAGCCAATAGGGAAACTCCTGCCTCTTCACCTAGATGCCCACAGGGAGACTAATGGGTCTTAGATAGATTGAGTGGGAAGTCTTGTGGGCAGGTTATCCTGTCTTCTCTTTCCCATGAAAGGAAACTGACCAGAAATTAAGGAAAGAAAAAAACGGAGGCAGGGGGTAGAAAAAGAAAGCAAAAGGAGGCAAGACAAGATAGGAAGAAGAGACTTGCTGTATTTGCATCCAAATTTTACAAGGACAAATACTTTTCTCCATCATACTTGCATTGAGAGTGATTTTAAACTAGAATTGTAGGGAAGACATCATTTCATTCATGTAAATAAATATTGAACACTGGCTACGGTAATTCATTAAGGCAGTCATAAGTTGAGGATTTCACTAATACCCTCCTGTATTAGTCAGTTTTTGCTGTGTAACAAAACAACCTCCAAAATCTCAGTGGCTTTCCACAAGAAATATTCATTTTCTTTTTTATAGGTCTGTGAGTTCATGGTGGCGCTGCTGGGTTTGGCTCTAGGCTGCGGGCTGGGTCGAGGTCAGGTCCACGGGCCTGCTTAATTCTTGTTGGGCCACCAGCTACGCGGGGCGTGCTCTTCTTATGACAGGTCACATGAGAGCAAGAGGCTGAGCCAAATCATACAGGCACATTTACAGCCCCTCTTCCCATCAGATCCACTAGTATTCCATTAGCCAAACCAGGTCACGTGGTTTGGCCGCACATCAATGGGGCAGGGAAGCACACTCTCTCCCCCATGATGCCCACGGGCAAGGGGGGATCAATATAATTCTGTACCAGGGATGGCGTGCCGAACTGGAAACAACAATCTCATCTCCCACGATTGCTAACATTGAAAACAGGAATACAGTCACATGACTAAGAATAAACAGATTGAATAAAGACTGAGAGATGTATTGGTAGGAACAGTAATTTTTTATCTAAAGCATTAGATGGAAAACCCAAAGTCTGATCAGCTGTGTGGCATGTGACTTGTTATTTTCTTCTGAAAAACTGATCCATAGGATGTGAAAAATCTAATTTTTGCCTTGTTGGGTTGTGTTGCTGGCTTTGCACCACTAGGGTGAAGCCACAATCGTTCTTTTATAGCTTTTGGGCTTCACCTTTTATCCGTAATAATGGTATCCTGGGAGATGATGTATACCTGTTCCCCCAGTGTAATTATCAAGAGTGCCACCTCACTCTTAAAGGTGTCCCAGTTTGGATGACAAATTGTATGATCGTTTTATATATATGGTATAAATGCAGTATTTTTTTCCTCTAGAAACAAACAAACTTTCCAGGAGCTAATAATCCCCAAGGAGCACCAAACTTTCTAAATTGTTTTCCTTTCCCTTCTAGAAAAAATGCTCCAATTATACATGACCTCTCTTTCTCCAGACCTTCAAATGTTCCAGTACACCTTAGAATGCTCACCGCCCCCCCCCCCCCAACCGTTTCTTTATCCCTTGCTTCCGACTGTGTAAACTCTCCTTTATCACTTTGACCTCCCATGGGCAGCCTCCCCTGTGTCTTCTAAATCTGGCCAATACGGCTTCCCTGCCATGCTGCTATCTCCCCAGCTAGGACCTTGACATGCTGTTTCAAATGTTTATTTGCCTGTCAGCCGTACTAGACTATAAACTCCCAGAGAGCAAGGATCCTGCCTGCCTGTGTCACCACCATCACATGCCCCTTTGACAATTGGTGATTGCTGAATGAATGCAACTATTATTACTGTTTTAGTTATTATTATAAAATGTCAGGCACGCAGAAAACAGAGAGAATAATACTGCCCTCCACCCACTTCCTATCTGCTCCTCTTTGGTGCTCACTCTCCTCTGGCAGCATTAACCTCAAATACCCCAGGCATGGTTCTGTTTTAGGGTTTTTGCACTGGCTGTTCCCTCTGCCTGGAACTCTGTTCCTCTCGATACTCACACGGGTTCCCCTCACTCATTCCAGTCTTTGCTCCAGTCTTAACTTCACGGGGAGCCTTTCCCTGACCACCCCATTTAAAACGGCAACTCCTCTCCCCATACTAAATGGTTCCACCTCCCCCACCCAAGCCCTGAGCACCTTCTGAGACACTGAATAATATACTTAGGAATTCTGTTTATTATGAATCGTCTGTTTCCCCACACTAGAAGGGAGGCTTCGCAAGAGCAAGAGTTATTCTCTGCTCACTGATAACTCCTAAGTTACTGGAACTGCACCCGGCACATAGTAGGTGCTCAAGAAACACTGACTGGCTGACTGATGGACTGAGCATTTCTGTTCAGGGGTTGGAGTGGTCAGAATCAGTCTCAGCCCTCAGGATCCATCATTTTGGCGGAGGACACCATAAGACAGGAAACAATCCAGCTCTAGACAATAAGCTGTGTTAAGGCTCGATTGTATAATCTCGTGTCCTCCTAGCTCCCGGGGCCCCGTTACACGTTCCATGCATGTACCACCAGGGAACTGACGCTATCGTAACAGCCGATGGCGTCCAGAACATTCTCCCTATAGTCTCCCTTTTCCTAATAATTAAATATCACCCAGTTCCGCCTTCAAAATTCAGTGGCGTAACTCTCAGGGAAAGATAATACTGGAAAAACATAGCCCAAGATAAATGATTATTCTCATTGCTCAAGAACCACAAAATCAGCATCATTCAAAATGTAGCTACTTCCTAAAGTAATTCTTTAGAAATTTTAATAGCTAACATTTTGGGGGGAAAAAAAGAAAAGAAAAGAAAAAGAGTGGTTGAAGGAACAACACTCCAAAGTACTATTTCACTTACAATTTGTAAAAAATCTTGACTAGCCTAAGAAGCCATGTTTTAAAAATACAAAGAAATACACCTTTGTGTGTTAAAAAAAACAACAACAACAAAAGGTACATGTGATATGTGTACAAACAGATGCATTTCCTGGTGACAGAGATGCCAATATTGTGCTGTGAGAAATCTCAGAGCTTTCCTCTGGTCTGCTCGTGCGTTTTTGAGAATCGGTTGGGGGAGGCAGCAAGGACCTGGCACACCACAGATGCTCAATAAACAGCAGCTCAGTAAGAGGCCAGGGAAGCTCCTTGGCCAGGCATGTCTGCTCGTCTGAGAAGAAAGCATGTCATTGCCTTGCCATGCTCTACTATTTTCCTTTTTTAGCCACTGGCCTTGAGTCAACTGCGTTGTCTATGTGTTCATGCAAAGATGAATGAACGTGCCCTTCTCTTCACTAGATTTCCAACATGGGATCCTGGCTCCGGAATAAGACCTTTGTCGCTATATGGTTCAAGTCAAATCAAATCAAGTATCTGTGTGATGCAGGGCGAGCTGCTTACCCACTGCTCTGTTCAACCTCGTCAGCCTTAAGTGGTGATGGGAATAACAGCTCCTGGGTAGGGCTGGTGGGGGCGGCCAGGGAGCTGATGCGACTTGACGCAGAGTAACGCTCACTACGTACTGGGTATTATGATAAAAATTCGCAAATAACTCTGAAAGCCGGAATATATTAATATCTTAAAAACTAGGTCAAATAGTGGGAACAACCCTAATTTCCATCAATTGACAAATGGATCAACAAATAGTAGAGCCATACAATGGAATATTATTCAGCCATAAAAAAGGAACGCAGTACTGATATAAGCTACAACACGGATGAACCTTGAAAACATTATGCTCAGTGAAAGAAGGCAGACACAAACTTTCCCATAGGGTGTGAGTGCAATTATATGAAACGCTAATAATAGTCAAATCCACAGAGACAGGAAGAGGAGTGGTTGCCAGGGCCTGGGAAGAGGTGGGAATAGAAAGTGAATGCTAATGGGTACAAGGTTTCTCTTTGGGGTGATGTTAATATTCTGCAGTTAGATGCTGGTAATGATTGCACACTCCGCAAATACACTAAAAATGATTGAATTATATATGTTCAAAGGTGAATTTTATGGCATATGAGCCATATCTCAAAAAAGTGGTTATAAAAAAAATAAACTAGGGCAAAATAAAAATAAGTAATTATCTTTCTGCCCAACCTAGTTCTTCTCCCTGAAAACTGAAAACTTCTCTGGCATTTCCCATGTCTTGGTTATCACCGCCCAGCCCCCGGGGGCCGACTCCTCCATTAGGCAGAGTGGGCATAACACTCAGAGCCAACTAAAAGTGCCTTTAGGAGCCCATGAAAGGGCTTTAATTTCTTTTAAAATCAGATTTCTTTCTAAGTATACACATATCTACTTTATTCTTTTGAACAGGCGCACAATAATTCCATGCTATGGGTGTAAATGAATATATTCAACCTGCCTTCTGTTCATGGATATTTATTTAGTATGTTTCCAATCGTAGAAAAAAAATTTTCTAATGCAATCCAGCCTGGATTGTATTTATCTTTATACCCATACAGTTGACAAAATCATTTTAAACATACGTAACTGTGTGTGTGTGTGTGTGTGTGTGTGTGTGTGTGTAGGAAAGGGCCTATGCCAGCAAAAAGTGCCCATGGCCAGAACGATGCAGCGTGACCCTCCTGGCTCCCAATAATTCCATAGTAAACTGTGACCTTTCTTGGAGCTTGTGTTCTCTGGTTTGGGGACTGGTGGGGGCGCTCCTTTGTTCTCACGAGAAGAAGAAGAAGTTGGAGGAGGCACCATGCGAAATTAGAAAACTGAATCCAAAAAACAAGAAAAAGGTACTTTTGCTTCTGTTCGTTACCCACCAGCCAGATACTCAACATGGCGGGGGAAGGAGGTGTGAAGGAAGGAGGGACGGAGGGACCTGGGCTCAAGGGTACTTAGGCCAGAGGCCACCAGAGTGACCTTGAGCAAGTCACGTGACCCCCTCTCTTGCCTGTTTCTTCGTGTCACTGAAAGGGCAGAAATAGGTCAGCGGAAGAGTATTTTAAAGAGCGAAGGATTGATTTAAGCAAGAATTCTGTCTGTCTGTCTGTCTCTCTCTCTCTGCGGCCTTCATTAAACTTGAAGTTCTCCCCCGAGATTAGAAAGCCCTATGGGTTGAATCCAGTTCCTCAGACAACCTCAGATAACCTCTGTCACAGCAGCGAAGGAACCAGGAATGGTGGGGAGAAAAGCTATGACAGTTTTTATTCCAGATTCTCCACTGAAATCATTCCAGCAGGTCCAATTCTGGCTAATGAATCAAGGGGAACTTTCAGTTGCAAGCATTTGGTTTTTATTGCTTAGAGAGAACGCTTCTGCAGCCAAGACAAAAAAGGTCAAATTAAGAAATGAAAAATAAAAAACGGCAGAAAAAGCAGAAATAGCTACATATATAGTGCCCACATTCCAGGATACAACCCTTGAATTCTTCTTTTAAAAAATTTATTTTTAATGAACAACCCTTATATTCTTGTCCTCAACAGCACCCATGTAAAACTTCGATGCCAGCAGGCTTATATCAGCTCCCGAGGATCAAACACAGCAGAATAATGTTGAACACAAAACTGGACTATTTTGGTGTGTATAAAAAGCTCACAGCAAAGATAACTTGGAATTCTCCAAGTTATAATTGTAAATGGAAATGCAACAAAATAGACCTGTCTTTCACACCTGGGGGCGGGAGCGGCAGGCACCCCAGGAAGGGCCACTGGTCCTACTTAACAGTCTGTGGAGATCCACGGGTGGGTCAGATTAGGGGGGAAGCGAATTCCCGAAACAAGCCCTGATTTACAAGGAAGGTCATGACTAACAAAAACATGCTGCTTAGAAAGAGAGCAGGTGATTTGAGTGTTGGCTCTACGTTTAAATCCGGTAGGGCTAGTAGCTGTGTGACCTTGGGCAGATCTCTAACCTTCTCTGAGCCTCTGGTTCTTTACCTTAATATTTCCCATGTGACCTGGACCGCAGAAGTCTCCAGAGGTGCTAGATTTAAAATACAGATTCTCAGGCCCCCAACCCAGATGCCCTGTATTGGAATTTCTAGAGCTGGGCTGTGGCTGTGCCCATTTTAACAAATTTTCCAGGTGATTCTCATACCAGGCAGGTTGGGAAAGACCCTTCTCTGTGCAGGGTGGGTGTAACAGTGCCACCCTTGTGGGCTGTTGGGAGGGTTACGTGAGATTATGATGTATAAAATTTAGAGCTGTGTGGGCACATTGTGAGTTAGCTTTTATCATTGAAAATCACCATTGCCATTTATTATTTACTCAATAAATAAATATTCTTATTTATTGAATAAATATTCACTATACACTTACTATGTGCAGGGTCCAGGGCAAGGGCTGGCCAACTATGGCCCAACACCTGTTTTTATATGGTCCATGAGCTAAGAATGGTTTTCACATTTTTTAAAATTGTTAAAAAAACAAACAAAAAATTTATGACACATGGAGATTATTTGAAATTCAGATCTCAATGCCCATAAACAAAGTTTTATTGGAACACCGCTACACCCACTCCTATAAAGCCACAGCCATAGAAAGTCTGAGGCTGCTTTCACGCTACACAGGCAGGGCTGAATCGCTGAAACAAAGACCACGTGTCCCACCGAGCTGAAAATATGTTCTACCTGGCCCTTCACAGGGAACGTTTGCTGAACTCTGCCTTAGGGCAAGGGTTTTCAACTGGGGTTCTTGTATTTTGGGACTACAGAAAGATTTTTCAAGAGGTGTATGGGCATGATTCAGGAAATCAATTCTCAGATTTTCAACTTTTATGAGTACGCCTTCCTGAAATGGATCGTCTAAGAACACACCCAGAAGATGTATCATCTTGAATAATCCATACTGAATCAATACTGAAGAGGTAAAATCGCTGGGAGACTCAGAAAAAAACAAGGAAGGAAGTAAAAAGGAAGGAAGGAAGGAAGGAAGGAAAGGAGGGAGGGAAGGAGGCTGATATTTTGTCTCAACTTTGCTGGTCACTGGATCTGGGACATCTGAGAATTGGTTCATATCAGTATCAATTTTTTTCTCTCCACTAGAACAGAATTTAAAGATTACTACATCCAAGGTGTCACTCATCTGCCAGGACAAAAGGAATACCACCTATGTCCATTATCTAAGGAACTTAAGAAAGAATTCTAACTGAATAAAGATAAAATCAGAATAAAGATGTGAAATGGAGGCATAAGAAGAGTAGAAAAAACTATGACAAACAATGAATGTTGTAATCTTTGGTTAAATCTAAGTGGATGATGGTAATTTGGGAACTACAAGGTAAGAGATATACCATAGGGCAAAACTTAACAAAAGCCTGGAAATAAACTCAAAAGCTATACTATATCAGCAAAACTCAGGATTTGGGGAGAGGGGGTTGTGGAAACAGACGAGGTCCCAAAGTCTCTCTCGTGAGGGAAGAGGCTTCGTAATAAGAGGATTGGGGCATGGTTAAAAGTTATATTTGGTATAGCAATACAGAATTTAATTTAAAAATAATTGTGAAAGTTTAGAAAGTAACTATTAGCAGAGCAAAGATAGATATAAGAACTTTTAAAAGAAAAAGAAAGGGTACAAAGGGGAAAGGAGAAAATCACAAAAGTTAATAAATAGTAAATATTAAATAAGACGGAAGTAAATAATACTAAGTGTGTGTTACTATGATAATGCAAAAACTTTGAACACTCCTACCAAAGACAAAGAGAAACAGATAAAGAAAGATATTAAACAACAGAACGGGCAAAGATAAACCAGGCAAATGTAATAAAACATAAAAGAGGACTTAGAATATTATTATGAGATCAAGTGTAATTTAAGGTCAAAAGCTGTTACCTGGAAAGAACATGTACATAATAAAGGCTAAAGGGTAAAATTGACAAAGAACATACAATAGCCACAAATTAATATGTGTCAAAGAACATATGGCAAAATATAACAAAATAGAACTCCCTGGTAATATTAGAAAAGCTTGATAAAAAACCCACAGTCACAGCGAGATGTTTAAAAATACTTCTTTCCAAGTTCATCAAATAGACAAACTCTAAGAGAGGATTAGAAGAACCGAATAACAAAGTCAACATGCTTCATTCACAGATATCCACCAAACGTTTACAAACATTGGTCATGTACATGGCCATAAAGAAAACTAACTTACAGAAAATAATTTTACAGCTCACATCCTCAGACCAAAGCCCACTAATATCAGAAACCAAAACCCAAAATATGACCTCACAAATTGTAACAACTTGAAAAATAAGAAACATACCTTTACATAACCCTGACTCACCAAACCAACCAACTCTAACACTGAAATAACCAAGTATCTAGAAATTTATCAAAGAAGGACACTTCATATAAACATCTATAGGAATACAGATGCCATAACATTTTTAAAAAGACCTTGAAATAAGCAAAAAAGATTTTTGAGTATCCTGTCAGTTCCCAGCTCTGGGCTATCTAATTCTATAGGGGTTAGTGCCTTTCGTTGTTTTTGAGGTATCTGACAATTTTGTGAGGTATAAAAACATATAATAATGCAAATAACTCATCTACGTGAATGCAAACAGGCTTTGGTGGAACGCAGCTGGCTGTTTATCTGGCGATACTGACCAGTTTTGCATCTGTCTGTAAATTCACTTCAGCATTTCTGATTGCCTGTGTAAGGATGCATTCGTTAAATGAATTCTCCTTTGAAACTGTTGTACCATCTTACTGATTCCCTCATTAGCGAATGAATTAAAATCTCTAACATGTTCATTTTATATTTGTATGAGTCATGATTTTAAGTTTTTAAAAAACGATCTTTTGGGCTGGCCAAGTGGCGTGTTGGTTAAGAGCTGGCTTGGGATGCTGGCTCTGAGCGGCAGGGCCCCGCTTTGGATAATGATAAAAGTCACGGTTTGGATCCCACATGAGGGCCAGTGACACTGTGCCCTCTACAGCTAAAATGGTGAACAACAGCTAGACCTGGAGCTGGGCTGCCGTGAGTCGCCAGAGATGGTATAGGCTGCAGTGAGGCTGCAATGGGCTGCCATAAGCTACCATGAATGGCTGGCAGCCGGTGTGAGCTGCCCACAGCCGGAGTGAGCTGCCGTGAGCGGCCATCCAATGGCCGGTGACTGATCTGCCTCACCTAGGAAGAGCACAATGATCACAATACCAACATGGGCCAGTGAAGCAACGTCCTCCACAACCAGACTGAAGAACAAAAGGACAGCAACTTGTCTGTTCCCCTTCCTCGATTCCCCAGCGCTGTTCCTCTCCCCCAATTCCCCAATAAAATCTTTAAAAACAAACAAAAAACTGATCTTTTAACATAGGTGAAGTCAAATGGAAAATGTGTAGGTTTAAATGCTTTCATTATGAAAGACTGAAAGTAAGTGAACCTAATGCAATAGGACAAGAAAACAAAATAAGTAGTATAAATATTGTAAGGAAATGATTAAAACCAGCTGGAAATGAGATGACTGTATCAGAACCATCATAAATCATATTGATCAGAGACCAAGAGTTTCTAATGCATACTGTCAATTAGTAAGAATTTTTGCTAAGTTACCTCAATATAGACAAACATATCAAAATATAGCTATCCTTTATGCTTGCAACAAATAATTATTTAAAAATGGAAAAAAATCCTATTTACAATTACAATAAAATTCAGACCAATAAGAAAATACTGGCTCTTATAATAAGATTGGACGGTATATGAAGAAAACTATGTAATTTCATTGAATACTATTTACAACAGCATTTGAATAAAGGTTTTTGGGTGGAAGACTTAACATTTTTTATTTTATTTTATTTATTTTAGCTGAGCGGCAGCTCAGCTTGGGCCGGGCATCAAACCACTGCTGCTCACAACTCGCACTCTGGAGTGAGCTCTTAACCAACCAAGCCACTCGGCTGGTCCTTAATATTTTTTAAAAGTCATTCTTTTCACAAGTTAATGTACCCATCACACTGATGCAATTCTAATAAAAATTCTCAAAAGGTTTTCTTTTTCTGGGTGGGGGAGGTACTGGATCAAATGACAGTTCATTTGGAAACATGAGTACCTAAGAATTTCTGAGAACATTTTGGAAAAGAATAGCTACAAGGAGGCTTTGTAGTCTAAAGCTATTAAGACTCACCTTAATGCTAATATAATCAAATATATGATAGTATTGGCAAACCAGAGGAGATACGGAGATCAGCGAGACAAAATAAATTCCAGAAATAGATCCTAGTATGTTTGGGAAGTTCATGTAAAGGTGAAATTTAAGATTTCAGTTCCAAGGGAAATATACTTTGTTTAGCAAAAGGTCGTGGTATATATGGGCAGTCAAACTCCTGTATTACACATATATAAATATGAATTCAGGCTGTAGTAAGGTGCTAACTAAAAACAAACAATAAAAATATTAAAGAAAAAAACCTCAGAAGGAGGGAGGACTTTCTTAGAAAATACAGGAGCCACAAATTAAGCAATGGAAGAATTCGACTGCATTAAAAAAAAAAAGTTATTTTTAGATGGAAACAATTCCATACAGTAAGTCAAAAGACAAAGGATGGGAGGGGAGAAAACTCAGCAATATATGACAGACATGGAGTTCATATCCCCAAGTTCCCAAGAACCCAAGGGGAAAACTGAGGGAGTATGGGTTTAAAGTTTATGGCAGAGAACAATGGAAGTGATCCAAGTCTATGCAGAGATGCCACAGAAATGCCAAACAAAACACCAGCTGGGGAACTGCACAAAGGCCAGGTGACTCACTTCGCTCATGAGATTGACAAGATGGATAACACCCAAGATTGGTGATAGTTGGGCCACACCAGATGAGACACCCTTTTGAAAGTCATCTGAATCAATGCAAATACAAGCCCTCCCCAAATATCCATGAGTAGGGAGATGGTTGAATCAAGCATGGTATAGCCACATTCTAACTTTTGTTTAAAAAAATAAGTTAGGGATAGCTGTATGGACCTATAGCACCGTTAATACGATAAGAGCAAGTCGCAGAGAAATGTACATAGTGTGACACAATTACTACAAAAATAGGGGAAAAAAACCTTTCTATGTTATTTTTTGAATCTATGTATGTTGGTATGAATACAGAGAAAACTTAACTCACCTTGGGTGGAATGAGAAAGGTTGCGGGCTGGAGATAAGTGCCAAGCAAGGTCATTGGTTTTTGTATAATTCTGTATATAGTTTATTGCAAGGAGAAAGTTTTACTGTTGTTCTTATTTTAAAAAACCCCATGTGTGTATATGTACATGCATGTATATGTATGTATCTATGGAGGGCAGCAGCTAGGTGGAGATATAAAGGTATAAAAAGAAATACAGTAAAGGAAACAGTTTGCTTAAATCAACCCTCAACTCTGTAACTGGAGAAGAAAACATATACATCAGCATGGAAAAAAAATTAGAAGAAAGTCTATCAAAATGGTCACAATTTTTACAACTGGACAGGAAGATTATTACTGACATTAATTTTGTCTAAATAATATAATGTGTTTCCCATATTTTCTATGTTGAGTACATATTACATTTATAATTTGGGAAAAAAACTCCTTTAAAAGTTGAAAAAAGGGGCACTCTGGGGAAAAAGAAAGAAGTAGAAAACAGGTGCATGACAACAGACGTTTCCCAGATAAAATGTATCCGCTGAACAGTTTCCTGAGGGCTTCAAGCAATAATTCTAAAGCAATGACATTAAAATATTAACGTAGGATGCTGCAGGTTTTTTCAATTTCTTACCAAACCATAGTTAATCAGTATTACCATTGCTGACATGAAAATAAAGACATTCTGGCAAAGAAAACATGGTAAGTTATCAGAATTGTGTTCAAATATTAAAGATCCAAGAAAGAAAGGAGACAAACCCAGCTTGAATTCTGTATCTATTTCATAAGGGCAGCTGACTTTCCACTTCCAACAGGCAGCCCTCAGGGATCCCAGCATCATCATTTTGTATATTTCCTTAGTTTGTTATATATCTTTTGTGTAAACGTGAGCTGGGCTGCATGAACACTTTAGGGAAGAAAAGGTGCACGAAAACTGGCAAAAATTATCTAAGTGTTCTCCAAACATTTTTAATATACATCTCGGCACAAGAGTAACCTTCCCTCACCAATCTTTGCTGACACTCTGTGAGAGCATGTTTCATTCCTTCAATATTTATTAAGGGCCCACCGTGAGTTGAAGATGATGCTAGAGTCTGGAAATCAGAGACATTAATACTACCTCCCTAGGTCTTGTCTTTGGGTATAAGCATGGGTCATCCTAGCTTGCTCTCTGGCGCCACCTACCGATCAAACAGCATTTCGATTCAAAACAATAAAAATTTCAATTTCCCTCTCCTCAGTATAGCCTATGCTTTGGAAAAACCTAGGTGCTTTTCCAGTCCTAAACGTTAGTAAGAACTTGCATCATATTTGCCTCTAAACAGAAATGTCTGGTTCGTCAGTCTTAAGTTTCAAAATGAAAACGGTAATTAGGTCAATTGAAGCACCACACATATTTGACTGTTAAGGAGGTAGGACGTTTGTATAATATTTATGAGGACTAAAAACCTTTGCTTCTACAAGTTCTCTTTAATTATATCATAATTCAAACCTTCTCAACCCCAAATCATACCGTGAGTAAAGACTCATTAACATTTGGTATATTTTAGTCATGTATTAATTTATTAGGAAACCATTCCTTTTTTTTTTCTCATTAGCACTAAACTTTTCCGGGGGGGGGGGTGTCAAATACCCATATAACATTATGTAGAAAATGGTCCTTCATGCCAATAGATTTGTGTCCATGTGCTCAAACCCCAAGCTCTGNGGGGGGGGGGGGTGTCAAATACCCATATAACATTATGTAGAAAATGGTCCTTCATGCCAATAGATTTGTGTCCATGTGCTCAAACCCCAAGCTCTGGGGGGATATTCAGAATGGGGACTTAAAGAGCAGCTGGGAAGCACCATCTACTACACAAATTTAATGAGACGGAAAAAACCTTTATTAGAATCGGGAAATCAAGTTGGAAACAAACAGCTGTATTCACTACTCAACGCTTTTAATTCCAAGCCCTGATCGGAATCACGTTGGTAACATTTAAGATTCTGTAACAGTTATTACGACTGGGTGATGCAGAGCTGGCCTCCAAGTTACCATAGCGTTAAAAAATGATAGTAAGCAATACAAAATTACAATTTATTACGTGTGTGTGTGTGTTTTCACAACAATCCTTAAAAACATTAAGGGCAAACCTCTTACAGAACTCTACGTATGACTTCTTTTTTTGTCACATTTCCCCCCCTCGGTTCTTTCTTTTTAAGCACTAATCTGGTATGGAGTCCGCTGGACAGAGCAACGCTGGGTGGGCCCCTCCTTGAATGATGGAGTAAGTCTGCTTGGGCAGTTCCTGCTGGGAGGAGGAGGAGAATATGGGCGGAGCTGTGGTGGCCACAGCGATGCTCTGGCCTCCATCGCTCACCACGGTCACTTCGGCTGCCCCTTCCTGAATCAGCGCGTTAAGGCCTTCGAAATCTGTGCAAGTGATCCCCGAGCTGGTGATAAAAGTCTGGTTGCCAGCGCCTTCCTGGGGGCCGCCCGGGCCGGTGGGGATGAGAGTCTGGTGCAGAGTGGCTCCGTCGGTCTGGTCGTGCGTGGTCAGCAGGACAGCCGGCTGGGTCATCGCGCCCGCCTCGCTCGGACACCCTGAGGGCTGAGGAGGGGCGATCAGATTGACCTGACGCAAGATCTGCAGCCGGCTGTTCCCAGGGAGTTCCTCTGGGTTCTGGGCCACCAAGGCGGGCGGTACGATGTTCACGGCGGCGGCCGCAGCCTGGACAATGGTGTTGGCCTGCGGCACCTGATGCCCCACGATGATTTTGACTCGGCCCTCGCTGAACTGGGGCACTTGGCTGGGCTGCAGCGGCACCTGCAGGTGACCCACAGTGAGGGGCGCGGCCGGCTGCTTGCCGGGGTCGATCTGAAACTGCAGGACGGTTACGTCCGAGCTCTTATTCTCATTGTACTCACTGTGCTGCCGCTTGTGGCTGCGGAGCGAGTCCTCGCGCATGAACGAGGCATCGCATATGTCACAGTGGAAAGTCTTCTTGGCGTCCAGCTTGGCCACCTGCCGGCTGCCCTGGCGGCCAGTGTCTTTCCTCTCCGAGGCCTCGACCTTGACCATGTCCCCGTGGAACTTCTTCATGTGCTTGCTCAGGTTGCTGGGCTGCTTGGTGTCGAAGCTGCAGTAATGACACTTGAAGGGGCGGTCGGTGCAGTGCACGCGCTCATGGATGCGCAGCGCCGCCTTGCTGGAGCAGGAGTAGCTGCACTCCGAGCACTTCTCCGGGTGCTCCGACTGGTGCACGCGGCTGTGCTTCCGGAGGGTGGCCTTGCTGTCACCCAGGAAGTCGCAGTGCGGACACTTGAAGTTATTCCCGCTGTGCTTGATGCGGATGTGCGACTTGAGGTTTCCCTTCATGGTGCAGCGGACATTGCAGAACTCGCACTTGAAAGGCTTCTCCCCCGAGTGCACGCGCATGTGCCTTTTCAAGTCCGAGCTGATTTTGAACTTGGCGCTACAGAGCCAGCACTGGAAGGGGGCGTCCCCTGTCAACACAAGGTGAGTTTCGATAAGAACAGGCAGGCAATAATCACAGCGGATCC
Organism: Hipposideros armiger; assembly: GCF_001890085.2. Taxonomy (NCBI): domain Eukaryota; kingdom Metazoa; phylum Chordata; class Mammalia; order Chiroptera; family Hipposideridae; genus Hipposideros; species Hipposideros armiger. The sequence continues at coordinate 3,070,846 of NW_017731404.1, forward strand.
CCCCGAAGCACACACCAGAAAATCGCTCACACCAAGGCGGGCGTGTGGAGACCTTCTAACTGCAGCCCCTGGGAGAAAATAAAAAAGGGGGTGTGTGTGAGGGGGGGGGGTCGGGGACTTCTCCTCTTTCCCCAAACCTAAACCACCACCACACGCTTGGTGAACCACCACCTTTACAAAACCCGGAAAACAAACGGAGATGGAAAAGAGCTATTTAATTGTCCTAAGTAAAATAAGAAATATACTTAGTATATGCTTTAAAACAATCAAGCTATCGTTCACACAGTTAACGTGACCACGCCGCTACTTAGTTACTGGCTCACAGTTGTCCAGTTTTACATAATCCGTTGATTTTGATGGAGTTACACGTTGTAACAGATCGAAGGACACATTTTCGAATCAGCTCCATGCTCACTCATCAGAATATTCTTTTTACAATGACCGAAATGCCCAGCTTATACTTTATGCAGATTTTTATTAATACAGATGTGTCGATTGTGCAAACTTTATCCCACATTGCCAGTTGCGTTCTTTACTTGTGAAGTTACAAAATCCAGCTGCTTCATTTTTTAAAAAATTCATATTCGCTGAAAGATGAGCAGGGAAAGTGCAACTGCGAACATCCAAAAGGACGTGATAATCCAAATTTATTTCATCAATGACTGTCAAGTCCAAAGCATCTAAGACACTGTGAATGCAAGCACATTGGTGACCCCGCCTATGTCGGTACTGTGTAAGCAAAATGACAGCAGCTAAGGTTCTTCCGTTGCTTCCAGGATGGCAGACGCTCTGCTGAGCACTCCACAAGAATAGTCTCATTGGATGCTCCCAACATGCCCATGAGGTAGGAACTATTATCAATAGCTATTCTTAATGCTATTGTACAAAAAAGGAGACTGAGGCCTACGGAGATTAGAAAAATTATTCATGGTCACCCAGGAGTGTGTGGCAAGGCTTGGATTCCAACCCAGGCTGACTCCAAAGCTGGTATTCTTAGATGCTGGGTGATTAGCTGTACATTGGGACCGATGTTCGCTTTCTGAGGCCATCAGCTCAAAAGAGTAGGATTGTGTTCCAGCTTTTTGGTATAAGGCTTAACGCATCACCAGGAGCTGCTTAATACATACAATGAAAGATGGCAGGAAGCAAACGTAACGAGCTTTGAGAAAATTGAGAAGGCCAAACCTACATAATGCTTTGTAGGCCTAAATACCAAGAGCATATACACTAAACTCTAGAACAAGGAATGGTAAGCTATAGACCATGGGCCAGTTCCAGCCCACAGCCTGCTTTTGTCAATAAAGCTTTATTGGAATACAGCCACGCCCATTTGTTTATGTGTTGTTTATGGATGCTTTCAAGACAGAGGTGAGCAACTGTGACAGGGACCGTATGGCCCACAAAACCTAAAAATAGTCACTATCTGGCACTTTATGGAAAAAGTTTGCCGACCCCGCCTTACATGTTTTTAACCTTTTCTTACACCATCAACCCTTTTTTCCCAGTTTACTGAAACCCATGGACCCTTTCTTAAATACACAGAGTAAACGAATGCTTTGATACACAAAGTAAACGAAAATAAAAATCAATAGGAATACAAATGAAACCAATGATATTGAAATAGTTACTACGAAAATCAAAAGAAAAAAATCTGTGGTATGGCAATGGGTGGGTTTTATCAATACATTAAATAATAAGATCTAACGGCGGGTCTAGACACTACAATCGTTTCTAAATAAAGAAGAGTGGAAAAGATTTTGATCTACCGACAACATCCGTTATGAGAAGATCTGGGATTTCTACTGACAATAATTCATATGCACCGTTATCAGATTGGCTGCCTATTTTCATAATTAAGGACATATCAAATTTCAGTACCAGTTAGTGAAAATGAAGATGTAAAATGTTTTCCCTTCCAAGCTCATGGACCTCCTACATGCTATTCATGCATGAAGATGTCTGTGAACTCAATAAGAGTCTCTGCTCCAGTATGTTCTACTAGGTTTTTCCGTCACACCCCTGCCCAAAGTAGTGACAATCTGTTTGCTTTTTATTTTTTAAACAAGTCAGCAGAGGTGAAACCTAGAAAAACCAGATCTCATAGCTGAGTTGCAGAGCTTAACACCACTTCTGACATGAACGCAAAGAGTTTAAACCCCTTCGTCCTCTTAAATGAGTCATATTGGTGAGTAACAGTCCCACTGGACCATAAGCTAATGGCTGTGTTTGTTCCTGCCCATTAGCTGATCCCCAGTGTCTAGTACTAGTGGAGGCTTGATGAATGTTGAGTGAATAAGCAATTGACATATCTAAGCTGACAGACAGATGGTTCTTGAGCTTAGGTTGCTACTAAGACGATTGACAATGTAGCCAATCGATCAAAGTGAAGGAAGGGCAAAAACAAAATCCTATTAAGTTTACATTTGTAAAATTGTAAGTGCCACAGATCTAAAAAGGGAAATGAACACTCCATGGAGACAGTGCACAAATGGCACACACTTACATTTTTAGAAAATACATGTTTTCTAGACCCGTTAAAGATGCTACTATAAATGGTAACTGTATCCTTCTAAGTCAAAATGATTCTGAATCACTTTCATAAATGAAACCTTCTAACTTGGGCTGCGGCGATTTCTAAAGAAAATCATTTGGGCATCAGTTATGTCAATGTCTTAACTTGCTGTAGTAGATTCCAGAAATGTCCCCAAATCTCCTCACCGCCCACCCTTCCCTGTAGCATGGCCTCTGCCATGTATGTAATTATGCACACTCTCCTGACCGGGGCAGGATGACTTGCCATGACCTCAGACAATAGGCTCATTCATGTCATTGGAGTTAGCTGACGGCATGTTATGTAGACTTGACACAAGTAATGGCTTGAAACGGGCTTGTGCATTGGGGTCTGCTCGCTTGCACCTCTGTCATCCATCGCCATGAGAAGGTCAAGCCTGATCTAGCCTGCTGATCCCAGGAGGAAGACGACAGATACGTGGCGCAAAGCTACAGAGCTGCAGCCAAGGCCAGGGGACAGCAAGCCCATGGCCAGCAAGTCTCAGATTTCAGATTTGTGAGCCTAGCCAGGATCAGCAGAGCTGTTCAGACAAAACTCAGCTGATCCCCACGGATATAGATATTGGTGTTGAGACATGGAATTCTGCTATAATGGAAAACTTAACCATGTAGCATTGGCTTTGGGTCTGGGTGGCAGGTAGAGGCTGGGAAAGTGGCAATGCACATTATATAGTGACAAACATTTGGTAAAACTGTTGCCTGTGGTAACTTAGAAGATAGAAACTATTCCTCTTGAATTTAGGACTTGGTCACAGAGATTAATTCTAGGAAGAACAGTGAAAGTATGTTACCAGCTAGCTGTACGTGATAGGTATCACAAGAAAGAGACACACTCAAAAGAGAACTGGCCATTTTCTAAATGGAATTTAGAGAGAATAGAGAAAAATCAAAGATGTGCTGGGTGAAAGTTTCTCATTTCCAACCAGCTACAGGTTTGCAAAGTCAGACAGAAGCCCAGGGACAACGGTCCAGGGGTCTCAGGGGGAAGGCTGAACGAGAAATGACAGGTGTGAATGCAAGACTTTTGTTAAAATCTCCAAAAGAATGAAACTGGTGCCAAGTAAGTTCTCTTGGTTGCACAAGGATTCCTAGAAGTCTTGAGGGATTCAACCCACAGAAGGTTATATGCCCAAAGTGCTTATAATTGGCTGGAGAGGAAAGGGAAGTCTCCAGAAAATTGTGGATGTGGCTGTTGGCACACTGATACACAGGAAAATACCAGCAAAGCTGTCACCAACCTAGACTAACACAAAACGAAAAAACAGTCCTCAACGTTCAGTAGACAAGAAGCCATGCTAAAAAAAAGTTTCTCCAAGGTACATTTTCAGCTCCTTTTCAGAAGTGGGTAAGGAAGGTGATGGAAAGGAGGCACCAGTAGACAGAGTAAAATACCAAGGGGCTGAGCCACGGCCCATCAAAAACCATTCCCCATCCGCGGGGGCGGCGACCTGGGAATATTTGTCCAGAGGGATTTCAGAAATCTGTGGACCAGTGACTGCCAAGTGCCCCTGTTTAGAACAGCAGGATTGCTGTAATTCTCCTGACTCTGTTTCACCACACTGTACATTGGGAGTGTGGGCACAGACAACTTGTCTGCTCACTTCAAAGGTTGTAGGTCAATAGGAACCATACCCAAGCCCTGATGGAGACCATAAGATCCTGGTCTTGAAGCCCTATCCCATGACTGGATGTGACTTGTGGGGCTCTTAGGAGACAGTGAATGCATTTGCATGTCAGAGAGATGCGAATGGTGGGGTAGACTGTTGCTTGCAAAAGTGGCCCCAATTCTTTATCCCTCCTCATATCTCTGTCCCTTGCCATGTAACTTTGTGGTGACCTCCCACTGTGGGTAATAAGCTCAGCCCCATCCGTCGACACCAGGCCCAAACTATAACTTGCTTTAGCCAACGGGCTGCAAGCAGAGGTTTGAAATGGACTTACGCAGTGGGGCGTGCGTGCGTGTACGTCTGCCACTGTCACGAGAAGGATAGGCCTGGGGTAGCCCAATGGTGACAGAAGGAGGATGCGAGATACGAGTATGTAGAGCAGAGCCAGTCCGTCTCAGCCCAAGATAGCCAGCTAACCTACAGCCAGATCCCCAGGCAAGGTCAGTGGTCACTCAGCCAAGGTCAGTGGACACCCAGCCTTCTCCGCACAATTAAGCCCAGTCAAGATCAACTGAGTTGTCTAGCCAACCCCCTGCTGACCTGAAGTTTGGGAGCAATAAATGCTTATGATAATATACCACTGAGCTTTTGTGGTGGTTGTTACACAGCATCATTGTATCACTAGCTAATGGATACACTTGCCCAAAGGAAAACATACATAATTTGTTACCTACTCGACTGAGTTTTTCCATCAAGCTGTCCCATGCTGAACTAATCAGAATATACTTAAACATTTAAGTGAAATGCCTAACCAGCCATTATGCAGAAATTCATTAAAAATGCATTCCTTATAACTCTATTTCATTTAGTGTACCTCCTCCATTAAATACTAGTGAGTAAGTTATAAAGTTACATAAAGATACATATATATATATATATATTGTTATAAACTTGATGTTTCCCCTTATTTTACTGAGACAGGTACTTCCGGGCAGATGCACAGCAAAACCGCACAGGACAGGTGACCAAATGTCCCCAGTCCATGGACTTCCGTCGTGACTATATGCTTTAAGATGCTGATGGCTGAAGCAGGGGGGAAGTGAGGAGCACAGAGCGAGAACACTGCGAGGGACTTACCTGTGTGGGATCGCAGGTGGACGGTGAGCTGGCTGGAGTTGCGGCTGGCGTAGGGGCAGATCTGGCACTTGAAGGGTCGCTCGTCGGAGTGTATCCTCAGGTGCTTGTTGAGGCTGCTGCTGTCGGCAGCAGCGTAGTCACACGTCTTACACTTGTACGGCTTCACGCCCGTGTGGCACCGCATGTGGGTCTTCAGCTTGTCCTTCCGGCTGAAGCACTTGCCACAGACCTCACACTTATGGGGTTTGTCTCCTTCAAACACACACACAGAGGACATCAGGAAATATAAAAATTAAATATAAAAATATAAAAAATAAATAAAAATATAAAAAGGCTCATTTCCCGCTGCTTTGGGAAGAGTAACACACAGTCACCAAAGAAGCTTTAGAAAACTCCCAAAAGCTGGATGGGTGATTGGCAAAGAGCTAACATCTTTGGGGTGGTGGTGGTGTTTCTTCTATTTTCTTTTATTATTATGCTATTATTGGTGTTTTCTAATTTTTCCTACATTGAATCTGAGTCCCTCATTAAAACTAAAGGCAACTGAAATAAAATGTTAAAGTGCAGCTCAGTAAAATAAGAAACTGCTTTGTCTCTTTTACCCATTTTCTCTCTTTTCCTCTTCACAACAGACATACCCTAAAACCTGCAACCCCTATGTTTTAGGAGCTTATGGCTGACCAGCAAAAGGTTACATTTTTTTATTTTATATGGTTGTTTTTTTTTAGCTGAGCCATCCTGCCACCTGTTGGCAGCTCAGTGGCAGCACAGCTCAGGCTGGGAATCGAACCGCTGTTGCTCAGAGCTCAAACTCTTGAGCGAGCTCTTAACCAACTGAGCCACTCGGCCGGCCTGAACGATTACATTTTTTAGCCTCACTCGCAGTGATCTGGGATTCAACAACAAAGTCATCAATGGAATGGCAGAGATGGTAACTGTGTCCCTTTCGCAAAAGGAAATTGCTTGCTTTATAACTTTTTCACTTTCCCCTCCTTGTTGCCAGCTGTAACCAGACATGAGGGTGAACTGGCAGGTGTGGGCAGGTGAGGGCAGCCCACCTGCAGAGGGTGGATAATGGAATAGAATGGACCCTAATGCCAGAGAAGGAACTTGTGATCTCATAGGACAGAACCACCTACCTGCCCTAGGTCGGGTACTTACCTGTGGTCAGTTATGAGGGAGACATAAAGCCCTACCTTGTCTGAGCGGGTCTCTGGGTTTCTTTGCTCTAGCAGCTAAATCTGTGCTCATGATACACGTGTCAACCTGTCAGCCCTGAATAACTGCTAATTTTTTAATGTATATTTTTCCAATTTTTTTTTTGTGTGTGCCTATGTATAAGGTGTGCTTTTTTGGTACAAAAAACTTCTTGGCCGACATCAATTTAAACACTGTGCCTGTGAATGATTTTATTTCTTGAAACAACTGGGATTAGAACCCAGGACTGTCTCATTCTCTCAGCCAAATGCAACACTGCCTCCCCAGTGACTGCTTTCTTGCACTTAAAATAATTTTGATCACCTTTTCACCTCATTAGTACCCACAATATGACTTTTAAGGCTGACTTATTCCACTCTATGGATGTACTGTAAATTATTGAACCAGTTCCTCACTTGTCCATCGAGATGAAGTAGATATGAACTTATTAACATGGGAAGATGTCCAATAGTAAATGAAACACAGCAAGTTGCAGTGATACAATATTAATAAGAGATACAAAAAGTAAATTGTGTGTGTTTTTACGCTTGGTACAGGCATGCCAAAATCTACGAATGAGTCACACTAGACTATTAAGACCGGTAACTTCTGGGCATGGGATAAGAAGGAGGTGGATGTGAGTCAGTATTTTCACCTTTTACTGTATATGTCCAATATGTATTTTGGCCAAATCCTAAATAGCAGCCAAGTGCTCAGACCAATTGTCAGCCAAAGCTGATCGCTGTCATCATAGAATCACCATCTGGCATTTAAGAATGTCTGAAAGTATATTAAGGATTATAATTTCATTATTAAAAATGTTAGTAGTCAAATTTAAAAATCCAGGAACAATAATTTCTCATTATTGTCAGCTGCTAGGTAGCTCCTGGGGTCGCCATCCTGTGTACGAGTATTTGCAACACTGGGCACGTGCTGGCTAGCTAGCTCTGCGGGTAAAGAGCCCTGCTACTCTTGTTCCTGGCCGCGACCTCGTCTCTGAAAGTAACTAAGGTAAGGACACCTTTTTGTCAACTCTCCGACTTGGAAGATGTTGATGGAGACACTGCAGTTCTGTAGAAACCATCCTACAAACCCAAGCTCGGCTAACCGTATGGAGAAGATGTGCGGAAATAGACTGGAGGTCGTTGCGCTCACTTATATTTTATGATGCCTCCCCCGTCCTCATTAATAATTACAGCCCTTTACTCTTGCCCTGAAGACTATCCTACGCTTGACTGACGGCACTCCAGCATATGAAACCCATGTGGAGAGAGTCGCTGCTTACCAGTACTAGAAACTTAATAACTTAACATTCTGATAGTTAGAATAAACCCAAGTGACATGACATTTTGAGGTTGATGAGAGGGGATGGTGATCTAAGGGCAACAAAGCAACAACGGCCATGGCCAAGGAATAGCAGAAACAGCTGCTGGATATTTCATCTTCCAAAGGCTGAGGCTAAAGTGTAGACTTTGGGCAATGAGTGACACCCAAGCCAAATTTCAGTGTGTCCCTACTTTACACAAACTTATACTCTTTAAATTGATACATGTCCGTATCATTGAATTAAGAGCATCTAATACTCTGTTAAAAATAGCCTACAGTGACACTGCCCTCCACAGCTAAGATGCTGAACAACAGCTCAACCTGGAGCTGGGCTGCCATGAGTCGCCGGCGACGGCGTGGGCTGCAGTCCCTGTGGCAGTGGATTGCCATGGGCTACCGTGTGTGGCCAGCAGCCAGCGTGAGCGGCCAGCAGCCGCAGTGAGCGGCCGTCCAGAAGCCGGCGACTGATCTGCCTCGCCAGAGAAGAGCGCAATGATGGTGCCAACTTGGGCCAGTGAAGCAACGTCCTCCACAACTAGACTGAAGAACAAAACGACAGCAACTTGTCTGTTCCCCTTTCCCCAATTCCCCAGCACTGTTCCCATCCCCCCAATTTCCCAATAAAAATCTTTAAAAAAAAAAAATAGCCTAAAAGCAATTTCCTGCCCATGCAGAAAATCTGGGAGCCATAAAAAAATATACCTTAAAGAAAATTAAAATCACTAGAAATAATCATGATTTTCCTTTTCCATGCATCGATCTTTTTCTCTCCTTTTAAAAAAGGAAGTATTTATTATTGTAAATTACCCCTTCAAAATTGCAAAAATAACACACACTTACTGTATCCAATGATAAAATGTAAAGATACATAAAAGTTACTATTCTTCCCTCCATTCCTCTCTTTACAACCACCTCTCTCTCTCTCTCACACACACACACACAAACACACGCACATGCACACGCACAGACACATTTAAAGAATCCTCTCCTTAAAATGCGAATAGGTGCATTTGAATTTTAGTTAATTCTGGCAGATTAACTTCAGCGTGGCTGTAGCAATTCACAGTTCCACTAGCTAAGTTTACTCATACTTGTTCCAGCCCTGGGTTTTATTGCTTTAAACATTCTCTGCCAAAATCGGATGTAGAAACAGCATCTTATTTTTATTTAATTTCTATTTGTATTCCGGGGAGGTTCTATGTCACATCATGTCTCTGACTTGTGTGGATCCCCCGTTTCTAGCACTGCGTGTGTTCAGCGCACATGGGCCAAAAAAAATGATGCTTACCTGTGTGAATTTTTAAATGACGTTCCATGTCCTTCATGCCATAGGCAGTCTTGAATTGGCAACCTTAAAAAGGCAAGGAAAGATGAATTACAAAGGGAAACAGAGTAACTTTAGAGTGGAGAAGGCTGGCCGAAACTCCCATGACTAAATGATGACAGTTAATTCCACAGTAACAGGACAAACAGATATCACGTGCCTCCTGATCTGACCAGGGAGGTCATAACATCACATCCGTGCTTCCTGCCCGAACTGCAAAACCTAAATCTAATCATGAAGGAACATCAGACAAACCCCACAGGAGGGAACCTCTTACAAAATAACTGGCCTGGGCTTGGCAAAAATGTCAAGGTCACGGAAGACAAAAGTTAAAGGAAATTCAAGACTCACGAAAATGAAATGCAAAGCGTGATCGTGAATTGGAACCTGGACCAGGGGAAAAATGTTTTTCTTCTGATATAGAGGGCATTAGTGAGACAACTGGTAAAATCTTAATAAGGTTGGTAATGTGATAATAGTGTGTATAAATGTTAATTACCTGGCTTTGATGATTGTACTGTGGTTCTGTAAAAGAATTTCCTTGTATTTTCTAGGAAATACACATTGAAGTACTTAGGGATAAAGGGACATCATGTCTGCTACTGACTCTAAAATGGTTTGGGAGGAAATATATGTATACATAGAAAGAACGACAAAGCAAATGTAATATAAATCTATATCTGTATCTATCTATCTATAATATATCTATATTTTACAAATGTAATATGTTAACATTTGGGAAATCTAGATAAAGCGTATACAGAAAGTTTTTATACTATTTTTACAACTTTTCTGTAATTCTGAAATTATTTCCAAATTAAAAGTTTTGTCTTTTTTTTAAAAAAAAGAAAGGAAAATCTTTCCTAAGCTATAGCACAGACAGGAAAAAAATCACAGTAACATGAAATTCTCATGCATCCTGTTTCAGTCTCATGGCTATAAAAGTCTTAGAGACCGTGTATGGTGACCAGGGACAGGGAGAGAGAGGCTGTATGTGATGATGCAAATACTGTGGGGCTCTGACTTTTAAGCCAGGCAGTTTGGAGCACATCTACGCCTAGTTGTTCAGAACTCACGAGTTCGAGCCCCGGAACCCGTTAAACGTCACATCCTTGACACGAGAAAGACACAATGCTGCCTTTACCTGGATAGCAACAGTTAAGCCTTTTCTGAGCAGGTGGGGCTGTGGGCTTTTTGGCACGTGACTTGGCAGGGAGAGAGATGACAGTGGCTGTCTGGTTTTCATTGCTTTCCGTGGGTAGATACGTTTGATAGCCATGTTCAAAAACAAATTCTGGAGCTGAAACTAAAAGATAAAATGATTATTAATTCTCATAATATGAACACCCAACAGCTATTCCCTGTGCCTACCTTTCTTTGTAAAGAATGAACATGTTAGCTTGCTTTCCTGGTCTCCCTGGCAGCTTAGGGGTGATCATGTGACCTTGTTCCAGCCACTGAGGCACTGGAGAACACCTGCTGTGGGGCTTCTGTAAAAGATTGTCTCTCTAGTTTAAGGCAGAAAGAGAGGCAGTTGAGGAAAGCTCATCCTTGCTGCCCTGGTTGGCCCACTTCCTGTCTTTGGATATGCTGGAGTGAGGACGTGATGCCTGGAACGGTGGCAGCCATTCTGTAACCATAGGGGAGAGAAAATCAGATGCTGGGCCACAGCTCTGAAACCATCCAAGTCTGGACTTATTAAATAAACAAGAAATGTCCCTATCATTTATGCCAGGTAGGTTTTCTGTTTCTTCAGCCACATGGATCAGTAGTTTCATAAGCTTGACCACAAAATCCTAACAAACAACTGGAAAGGAACTGATTGAGGGAATTCTGGGCAAAACTACAAGCACTCTCTAAGAACACCAGTGCTCTTTAACACAAGTACTCCTAAAAAAAAAATCCTGTGTCCTCACTGAGGTTTTGAGGAAAAAAAGAAGAAAAAAAGAGACTGAACATGTTTATCTTTATAAAAGATAAAATAGGTAGGCTTAAATTTCTTTCTTTTTTTTTCTTTCAAAAAATTTTGTGACTACTTTGTTAACGAAGTTGATGGTTTGCGGTTTGGAAATATTTTCTTCCTTTATTACATGTAGTTCATCACACGGAGTGTTGGCTTCAAATGAAGAGTAAATATGACCAACAGGGGCTCATTTTCTGGGCAAAGCTGTCAGGCCAAGAGGCCCGAATGATGACTCTGAAAGCCCTATTCTGTTTCCCAAATTTGTCACGAAGGCACCACCTTGGATATTTTTCCATTATATTTACAGAATATACTTATTTAAATCAACACAGACCTGACATCACTACCTATTTTTGGCTATGCCTGTAGCAGTAATATGTATCCATGCCACAGGTGTGAGGTGCTAGAGTTTCTCTAAAAACAAACATCTTCCTCCTTCTTTGAATCTAAGATGTTATAGATTGTAGGATGCACCATTATTTCACGTACGACAAATTTAAAAAAAAAGCTGCCAATTAAACACATCATAATGCAATGCTTTCATATTCCTTATTTTATATATATTGATATTCCTCAGAAATTCTCTATTTCTTGAATAAGTTCTTTTAAAGGTCTTTGGGCATTTGACTTCCTGACACTGTTTCCAGGTACTTCTGGGTATACGGTTACTTTTCATCTTCAACCTGAATCACCGTGTGATATCTTGGAAGACATTCTAAACAGCAATTAAAATCAACCCATGTAGTTCCAAATGCTGCACACAGCTCTGCCAAAGGGACAACAATGTGATGGGCAATGATCAAGTTTGTTCACGGGCATGCACAGATATTTTTTGGTGTGACTGCCTGTCGGTTGGCAGCAATCTCATTCTAGGTGCACCTCCATTTCAGCCACTGACTGTGGGTGAGACCTTAGTCAGTTACGTAACTTCTTTGAGCTTCAGCTGCCTCGCCTATTAGCGGAGATAATCACCGTGCCCACTTCACAAGGTTGCTGCAGAGTTTAAGGAGAGAATCAGAAGTTATGGTCGAGTCTTAAATGTTAGCCACTACAGTTGAGCAGAACTGGTACCAAAATCTCAATGGGAGTGATCAAGGGTGACCAGCGGTCCCTGTTTGCCTGGGACAGAGGGTTACCCAGGACATAGGACTTTCAGTGCTGAACTAGGATGGCTGGTCATGCTATCATGACTTTCTGCTCTACAACTTTGTGAACAAAAAGAAGGCTGGAAGGCACAGGGTGGGGAGGGGTTGTGGGTGTGGCCAGGTCCTCCCCGCAGCCCAGCTCCAACAGTCCTCACAAGCCTCCTGGAAGGTAAATGCTGAGCCAGGCATCCTCCTGTGTCTGAGCCTTCTTGACCTCCTGAGAGATTGGTTGGGCTTCGTCTCCTGTCTGCCTACCTGCCCCTCCACCATGGGTCTTAGCGTCCCTTTGGTGGCAAGTCACAGCACCCCGGAAACATAGGCGGTGTATTCTGGATATTAACCCCTTCTCAGGTATGCAGTTTGCAAATGTCGTCTCCCATTCTGCAGGCTGCCTTTTCATTCTGTTCATTGTTTCCTTTGACGCACAGACTTTGGATGCAATCCCGTTCGCCCACCTTTGCCTTTGTCCCGTGCTTTTGGTGTCTGCGGGAGGCAGCAGAAAGCAAAGGGAGCCAGGCACCCCATTGCAGGGATCATTTGGGGGATGGGCTAACCACACATAAGGTGTGAGTCACCCCAAAGTAGATAGCTCCTAGACTGCAAAGCGTTTGTTCAAGAGTTTGGGCTCTTAAGTCTTATCTCCTTAAGCCTCAGTTTCCTCACCTGGAGAATGGGGGCAAGTTCCACTCCTATCTCCTAGAGATCTGCTATGTCAAAGCGTTATTACCGTTGTCATTATTCATGGATTTACTCAGCAAATATTTATTAAGCACCTCCTGTGTGCCAGGCACTAGAAACACATCAGTGAGCCAAACAGGCAAAAATCCCTGCCTTCACGGAGCTCTGGTTGGGAGTGTGCAGGCAACCATTTAAATATATACTATTGGGTTGTTGGAAAAGTCATGATGCAGCTTTGCAACGAAAAACATAGAAAATCTACGTCATGACTTTTCCGACAACCCAATATATAGCTAATATAAATATATAGCGAAATGATACGGAGAAAACTAATTTTCCGGGGGGCACGCAATTTTAAGGAAGGCGATCCAGGAAGGCCTCAGTGAGAAGGCGACGTTGCAGCAGAGAACGTGGAAGCACATAATTATTAACAGTGTTCTGTTGCAGGTGTCTGGAATTCAACAGCCGACAAAGGGGCGTGGGGCACCCAGCACCCAGTTACCCAGGCGGGCTGCAGCCTCCTGGCTGGTTTTGCCAGGCTCATCGCTCCCACGCCTCCCTCACACGCTGCTTCTTTCCAGAAGCCACTGTGAACAGCGGGACCGGCAGATCCCCCCCCCCCCCAAAGCCTCCAGGAGGCCTTGATCACCGAGGGGCTGCTCTGAGTGTGCCCTTTGATGTTGGAGTAGCCACCCATTCCCAGGTTGGGGGGGGGGGAGACAGACAGAGAGAACAAACAAATTGACCTGGGACCAACTTCCGTCTCCACCGCTCCCTAGCTACGGGGTCTTGACCAAATCATTTCTCTGCTCTCCAGTTCTTTTTGCCAGTCAAATGGGGATGTTAGCGGTGACCTTGGCGCTTACTTACACCGCCCTGGTCCAGCAGACACCTGACAGGAGCCGGGCCAATGAGATCCGCTTACCCTGACATTAGGACCAAGCTACCACGTTTCGGTGTGGACTTCCCTTCTGAAAAAAGAAGGCCTAAAGCTTGGGCGCTGTCCCGTGGACACAGTTTCTCCGACTGTAACATGCACACAGACCATCTTGGAATCGCTTTAAAATGTGGATTCTGATTCCGTAGCTCTGGTGGGACCGAGGCTGGGTCTCTAACAAGCTCCCGGGCAGGGGTCGTGGTCCTCACGCTGTGAGCTGTGAGCATGCAGGGGGCCCGGATGCATTTCTAGCTTTGGGTGTCAGCCTCTGTGAGATCCAGCTGCGTCCCTGCCCTGAGTCCTCAGTTATTTCCTGTCTCCGTCTAAATAAAAATATCCTCTTTCACTTAAACTATAGCCCAAGTAAAGGTGTGTCACAGGCACAGTCCTCAGTAAAAGACAACTGACCAAGCACTCTAACTGGGAATTCACCAAACAGGAAAAAAAACACCTGCCAAACTGAAACCACAAATGGAACGGGGTTTCCTTTCCGTGCCCCTGCCCCCACCCCTCCTTCCCACTCCCAGTGCTCGTTCACTTATTCAGTCAGATCTGCTGAGCACCTACTGTGTGCCAGACACTGATGGATTTCCATCCTTTCTTCCCTTTCTCCTGGTCCAGCAGTGTTCAAACTTGATCACGTACCAGAGAGTCTGAGGCAGCGATCGTGGTGAAGTCTTTATAACTATTTCTAACGAGCTTGCTAGGTAATTCTTTTGCGCACCAGCTTTGAGAACTCCTGCTCTAGTCCAGCCTGACGAGGCAGTGGCAGGGGGTGGCTCTGCGGAGGGGCCCTGGCGACTGGGTTCCGCTGCTAAGCCCTCCTCCTTGACCCTTCTCGGTCCAGCTGCCCCGCCACACTGGAGCTGGGCACGTGTCCCGCCTTCGTCAGTGGGATCTCGAGTTTTGGGGGAAGCATTTCCTCCTTGACGGAGAGAAGCTGTCCCTTTCCCCACCTGCGGACATGGCTGAGTGAGGCCTTGGGGCATACAGTAGAAGCAGCCATCTTCTGGCCCTGAGGGGCATGGAGGGCACAGCCAAACGACAAAGCCCACTGTAAGGACAGCAAGAAGGTGCGAAGAACCCCCACCTGTGAGCTGCAGAACCCACCCTGGGCCTGCCCTGCCCTGCCCTGTCGTGCTTGTCCTAAGAGATAACCAGTGTCTCACAGTCCAGCCCTTTGCAGTTGAATAAGAACAATGGAGAGCATCTGAACAGACCCAGGACCTCAGAGATTGGTTCCGATTCCCAGGCCCCTGCTCAGTCCCACCCAGATGTTCTTCCCGGGGGCGGTGCCTGGGCGACTGCGCTTTTCACTGAAGCTTCAGGTGGTTCTTGTGAGAAACACTGCAGTGAGGCGTTTGCTGAGGGGCGCTGTGGAGTGGTCAAGTGTACAGATTCTGCAGCCAGGTAGCCTGGGTTTGAGACCCAGGTCTGCCACTTTCTAGCTCTCTTATCTTGAATAAGTCATTTAACCCCTTTGCGCCTTAGTTTGTTATTTGTACAGCGGGGATAATAATTCTCAGGAGTCAATGGATGGTTGTGACAAGGACTTCACAGAGTACTTAGAAAAGTGATTGGGGGCGGGCTCAGTTGGTTAAGAGTTGGCTTGGGAGCGGGAGCTCTGAGCAGCTGGGCCCTGGTTCGGTTCCCACATGAGGGCCAGTGACACTGCGCCCTCTACAGCTAAGATGGTGAACAACAGCTCCACCTGGAGCTGGGCTGCCATGAGTCGCCAGCGACAGTGTAGGCTGCAGCTCCTACTGCAGTGGGCTGCCATAAGCTAACGTGAGTGGCCAGCAGCCAGAGTGAGCCGCTGGCAGCCACTGTGAGCTGCTGTTAGCCACCGTGAGCTGGTGAGCCGCTGCCTTACCCAGGAAGAGCACAATGATAATACCAACATGGGCCAGTGAAGCGACATCCTCCACAACTAGACTAAAGAACAAAAGGACAGCGACTTGTCTGTTCCCCTTCCCCGATTCCCCAACGCTGTTCCCCTCCCCCAATTCCTTAAAAAAAAAAAGTGATTGGCACTTAACACGCACTACATAAACATTAGCTATTATTATTATTGTAGTTATTGCTGCCAGACCCTCCTGGCAAATGATTAAGTTTGTCTCACTGAATCACTCACGTGCTCAACAACCTTCAATGTCTCCCTGGCTCCTTCAGAATAAAGGCCAGGGATAAAGCGTGACTCCTGCCACACACCCCGTGTCATCTCCAGCCCCACCCCCAGGCCATCGCGAGGAAATGTCCCCTCCCACCATCTGCCTCCCAGAGGCAGGTGAGTCTGTCAGTTTCAAGGCTGATTATATGCTCGATCTGATTCACAGTTTCCCCCCCCCCCCTGACTTTCCCCTTGGGACCAATCTGTCCCATTAACTCTTTGCATAAGGCTGTGCTCTCACAGATGGCTGGGCTTGTGTGTCTTACAACTAAACCCTCCTCCCCTGCCCATAGGCCTGGAAATCTCCAGGGGCGAACATCTCCATTCTCTCAGCTCCAGCAGTTGGCACACACCAGTCCCGGGGCTGCCCTCGCCGGGTCCTCATGGTGGGGCAGATGCCACGCCATGCCACGCACGCCATGCCACGTACTTCATGCCCATTAACAAGTTTAATCCTCATCGCTGCCCTTTCCTCTACTCAGTCGGTAACTATTTTACTGAGCATCTGTGCTGTGCCAGGTCTGGTGCTGGGTGGCAGGAAATCAAGACTAATTAGGTTTCTGCCCGCAGGGAGACGAGAGTCTAGTAAACTAGAAACGAAACCTCTAGTCTACAGCCCATAGGCCACGGAGCCCCCAGGGTCTTTCTTTCTCTCTCTCTCTCTCTCTCTCTCTCTCTCTC